>NC_056747.1:279362381-279537381 GCF_019279795.1 Protopterus annectens
TAATGAGCTCTCACTCATGGGCAGCGAATGAGCTATACAGAGCAGCTGGATATATCAAAAATATCTGTATAGGTGTCATCTATCTGTGTTTTAGCTAGGACTTAAATAAATAGGTGATCTCCTATTTTAGACAGGAAATGGTGTCAGCATTTTATCTTCCTTGCAATGAATTAGACTCTACAGTTATAATATTGTTAACTCTCCTGCTTTATTTGATTTTATAGTTATAGCTTTCTTTTTGCTTTTATGCTGTATTCTTTTGCTCTTGTTTTATCTATTACACTTACATCTGCCACTGAATGTACATTGCTTTAGTCTTTATGCATTTAAATAAACATGCTCTTGAATTCTGAGGTCACCTCAACATTATCAATCATTTGATTTACTGTCTGATGCTCAGATGCTGTTTGTCACTTAACCTTGTGCTGGTACGTCTCCCATAAAATTGGTTTGGATGCTTTTGGTAAGTCTAGTGAAAAAGTCTAGTCAATACACTGATAGACATGGTCTATGGCCTTTACTATAACGCACAAAGAAGAATGTCTTCTGTGACAAACAGCCAAATACTCCATAACAGCTTCTTGCCCACACAAACACATACATTTTGTTTTGTCAGGCTATAAAGTAAAAATGGCACTTGATTATCTAATAACCAGGCCATCATTTTAGGGTCTCAGACTACAATTAACAGTGCTCAGTTTCTTTTCGGCTTTTCCCGGTTAGGGGTCACCACAGTGGAACTCCGGTCCGCTAATGATTGGTAGTTGATTTTTACGTTCCGAGTTACCAGCCCTGATGCACAACCTTCAAACAAGGTACGTCCATTCACGCATGTCTCCACGCCGAAGACGCTCTAGCTGAGAATCGAACCGGACAGCGTCTTGCTGTGAGGTAACAACACTACCGCAGCACCACCACCAACAGTGCTCAGTGCATGTTGAAAATAAGTTCCATAGTGTGACATCCTATGCAGTCAAAAGAAAGCTGATAAAATAATAAAATATTACTCACTGTCTTCTGATGCCATATGTCTGTTAGCTGCTCATACACTAAAGTCTGCTGCATTACTATACCTGGTAGTTTTTCTGAAATCTCCTCTGCAATCTTTCTATAAATAATGATTTTATGACTAGAATGCTTGAACCAACTACTGTACACACAGAGCTTAGAGATGTACCAGTCAGAATCATCCTTACGGAACTTCAGTGAATGTTCATAAGCAGGTATAAGTATTTCAATGTTCTTCATATAAAAGGACAACTACACACTAAAAACATTTATTTTCTCCAGATTATATTCTCCATATGGAATGTTCTTCATACTTCTGCAAAAAGACACAAATTAGCTGTTCCTTCCATTCTGTGGCATTTCCATTCTAGTCAGCCTCCTTAGTGTGCACCATGTTGGAGACGAATGACACCTCAGGATACTTTCTTTAAGAATTTGTATCCCTTTCTATTACAACATTTTGAATATCATTTTTGATAATGAAAATACACATATCTGCATCACAGCAAATGAGATCAGAAAGCTATCTAGGTTAAAAATCCACAGCTCTTTTTTTTTTTAACTGTGTACTGTCGTTTGCAGCTGGATTATTCCTCTTCCCTAGAGCCTAGAAGTCAACTGAGTTTTTTGTAGTCTAAAGGAGAGGAAACTTGATCATCACTGAGAAAAGCTTTACTAATTACTTAAGTTCTACAAGCCAGAAAATATGATATTCTGGTTAACTCACTGAAGGAAGGTAGAGGGAAAACAGGACCTGAAATTCACTAAATTATAGTTTTTAAAAAGTTATTATTTTAATGTGTTTCTTTACATTTTTGCAAATGCGTTTTACAGACTGTAAATCACATATGTAGGAAAAATATGTGAGAGTTACTACAAACCACTCACTGATACTTTTACTGGTGATTTTAACACTCAGCAGTATTTCTCTGCTTTCGTTCTGTGTGAATTGAAATGAGATCTAACAGCAGCCACACCCTCTGACTGCATTATGGGTAAAAATGTAGCTGTTTAAGAAAACAAGATCACATCGGGATACCTACCACCATGTGCAAATATAGGGTTAGAAAGTAATTTAAAAACAAGCACGTATTGCACTGTTTGGATTGTGTAAAACTTTATAACAAGGTAAAATATATATGCCTTTTAAGTTTCTGTCCATAGTGGTCTTTTAAAGGTTAATGACAGCTCTCTGGGGGCATTCCACTGATTAATATCACAAATATGTGTTAATATACCTGCAAACAGCTACAAGTCCTACTTGGATCCACATGTATCCTTTGCACTTTAAGAGTCAGTGAATAATATCAGGAAACTTCAGTTGGGCTCTGTTTATGAGATCTCTAATTCATCATGATTCCCTGCTTCAATTAACAGTTGGGCATCAGTCCAGGGGCTGGAAGGCAGATCAATAACTTTCATATGTATTATTGCTACTGAAAAGTATAAAATGTAGCAATGCATTTGAAACACTTTGTTGACAACACAGTATTGCTATTTCTGCTATACTTATTTTATCAAGTTTAAGTGGTGTAGTGGATTGTTGTGCAGTGGACCTATTTCAATTGAAGCCCATTTCTGCTTAAATATTTACTAGTAATCAAACATTTTGACTAAAATATTTCACAATGGTTATGGATTTCAATCATATATGTCAAGCATGACATTTTGAACTGCTGCTTTTAATAAAAGATGCACGCTTTTAAATAAGATTTCTTTCTAATTGTGCCAAAAATATCTGATAGAAAATCAACAAATGTCCTATTAGAACATTGCTTTCATTCAAATTTTAAGTGCAATTAACATTAAACATTTTGTAAAATAAACAATTTCTTTCTGCAAGGAAAACAACCCTGAACTTTTAATGTCAATTATACAGTGAGGGTCAAGGAAAAGTTTAAAAGCCTTTTGGTGGCTCTTGACTGCTTTAGTAGTACCTAGTCTCCACTTCAAGTCATGCCATTAGTTTTCTCTCATCCTTGTCATTTTATTTTTTTATTCTGCCTATGGTCATAACTATCTCTTGTTGTAGTCCAGATAAACTGAAGGAAATTCAGTTTTGAAATTATACTTTAACAGAATTTATACAAGTTGAATGAACTGTCAGGAAACATACAGTGGTAGTGTGTAGTAAGCTGCTCAAAAGGCTCTAAGAAAATTCACGTTGCATTTTGTGCAGGAAGTGTTCTTGCTATATGTCATACTTGTGGTTTTACAAAGTGTGGACACAAATCTGTCCACGAAGCTATTGCCTGTGGTTATAAAGTTTTTTGCTTAAAGCGCCATAAGTTTTACAAAATCTGCAAAAAGGCTGCCCATTAAATGTTAATCTGCTACTAGTTCTCCAAACATCAAGAAATGAAAATACTTAGTTCACGACTGGTATAACAGTCTTTGCAGATGCGGGAGTGGCTGCCTTTATTATTAGATATCTGCCCCAATTATCAATTATACTAAACAAATATTCACTGGTAGACAAGGAGCAGAAAACTTTCATTAATCTCTGTCCACAACTGTGCTGACACCTCTTGAGATTTAAATATATACTGTTATCTATCTCAGCACATTTCCTTGGCACATCATGCAGCCTTGAGTCATGGTGGTTGTACATCTGTGAATATTTCATATCCAATATTCTCTATCATTGTTGCTCTTTTCTTATTCTCCCTTGCGGGGTCTCATGTGGAGTCTCAAGGAGCTCTGTCTTGCAGTGGCTGAGTTGTGACTAACCTGACTGCACAGAAAACAAACTATCCACAGCTACATGCACTGACAGCATATTTCTAAATAAAGTATGGATGAATTGTGCATGTCATATTTGATTTTATGCCATGAACCGATCTGACACAGACGTACTGGATCATAACATGTCTATGCCTGTATTTCATCAATTGAGGCAGCAGCTTTGGAGAGGGCATAAAATGCAATAAAATTGATAATCTCTTCCGTTGTTTTCAGTTCTCTTCTTCATACTTATTCATATTTAATTGGGTGTTTTGAGATGAAATATCTTTCTATATTTATTTCAAATTTATATAATGAAACAACATTGCAAAGATGTAGTCTTAGGGGCCATATCTCTGGTGTTGGAGGTAGATTGGATAGGCATCATTATGCAATATTTCATCCATCTTGTGATCAGTTAGCAAGGTGAATTTAATGTCATAATAACTATAAATGAAAGTGCTCACAACTTCAGTCTATGACTAGTGCTTGTTTTCTGTCTGAGAATAAAATGTTTCTATATTTGTGCATGATCTGCTGGCATATGCTATGACCTTAAAGTGATCTTTCTGTTTTTGTTTTCAATAACTGAAACCAACTGGAGTTATATTTATACCAAGCTGAGTTTCTTTAGGAATGTCAAAGTATGATATGACTTAAGCCTATCTCTGTTGCACGAGGGATATAGACAAATTACCTGAATATGAATAGTGGCACAGGCAATGAAGGAGTTAGGTGGGTGTTGGAGGAGTCAGCAGCCTGTACCAGCTTGCCTACCATGGAGGGAAGAGAGATTGATTATAGTTGGCCAACCAATTGTCCCCATGCAGGCACAGGTCTGAATGATATCAAAGTCTACAGACTAAGGAATGTGGGCTTGATGGTGACAAGCCTGTAAAAGCCCTCATGGACATATATGTGGGAGTGTGCACACATCAGGATAAAGCTAGATGTGCACAGAGAGTACATAATGTATGGCTCTCACAATATGTTCCAGTTGATTTATATCACTCGATACTGTTGTGCTTTATCACAAAAGAACTTTGCAAAACAAATTAAATGTATACAAGGAAGTGCTGAAGGAGTGGCCTGTGACAGGGTGATTTATTCATACTAGGCACATCAGCTGCAAGTATTGTTCTACTGTTCCACTTTGACAGACCAGTTTCTACGTTGTAAACACAGCACTGACTCAGAGACACCAGGTTCGTTAAGCTTATTTTCAGTCAGGCATTCTAGTCACTAGTACCCTTGCTGTTAATGTCTTTTCATCCAAAATGCAGAATTAAACCAAGATGGGTGGTTGGTTGGCCATTTCATGCTGCACTAAAATAAAATAAGTCTTAAACTAAAGTTAAGTGAAAGAAGGACCGTCATTGTTAAGCAGGCAAACATGAAATGAGCATATTCAGGGTACACCATGAAAGTGAAGAAAGCAGGTACATGTGTCATGTTCACCTTTCATCTTTTGGCTTAAATTCACCTCTCCTTAACCATTCCTGTGTTCAGTCCTGATCAACATGAGGTTGTTCCAAGAGTTTTCTATACTTGCAACTATATTTATGCATTTTCCACATTTCTTGCCATGTTATCTGATCATTCTTTCTTTTTTTTTTCTGGCACATTCAGTTGCTGCCTGATTTTCTTCTACTTCTGGTTGGATTTCTGTTCCCACGTGATGCAGATATGCTTCTGGTAAACTAAGCAGAGAAGTCATCTTAGACTTATTCTCTTCATGTTTCAAAACTTTCACTACATTTGGATCTTGTAAGGTCAGCAAATATGTATGCAGTCCCATTAATTACAGATCTATATATGTAATCAATTTTAAGGAGGCCCATAGCAGCTTCAGAACGGGGAATACTATAATCCTGGTATGTACTGATATTTATAAATCATTTGATGACAGCTTAATGGGTTAAGGGCAAGACAAAAGAGCAGCGGTGACAGAGAGTCACCCTTGAATATCCCCCTTTGAGTTTTTATTCCTGGAATAATAATTTGTCCTTTATCAATCCATAATTGCAAAGTGGTTTGCCACTGTTTCATGGTTGATGTAATGTAATTGATCAGTGTAGGGTTTATCTTATACATTTTTAAGCATTCTTTTATCTGTGAATGTGGGATACTGTCAAATACATTTTTTGTAGTCTATAAAGGCCATACTTAGATTCTTCCCCTTTTTACAGTTCTCCATTATGATTTTATGTAACAACAAATGATCCTTTGTCCATATAACTTTATTTTATTACCCTTTTGTTCTATTGCCTTGATTGAATTTTCTTCTAAATAACTATAAACTCTGTGGGTATCAACACTAGTGTATAGTTTATGCATCATTGGAAGGCAAGTTATTGGTCTATAATTTTTATGATAGCTCGCAAGTTCGCTCTTAAGTAGGAGCATTGTTTTTACTGTTGTTAACCAGGCTGGTGCCTGTTCAGGGTTTATATATAAATAGTTCTTACTCATGGCCAAATCTGCATGAAAAGATATTAATACGTTAGCCAGGAATTAGGTACTACATCTGGGCCTGGGGTTTTTCAATTAGGAGCTTTTCTTAACTTTGTTTCAATCTGTCTGGTTGTTACTTCATCCCATTTCATATCCCGTACATTTAAACTTCTTATTGTTTCTTTTATTTCTTCTATCCATTTACCATCTTTGTTTTGCTCCACAGGATCTTTATAGATGTTTCTCAAAAATATATCTATTTCTTCTTTTTTTGGTGGTGTTTCAATTCCTTTTGCCTGGTTTCTCAATTCTCTTTAAAACTGTTTTGGGTCATCATCAAATTGCTTATTTTGTACTTTTCCTTTATACTTATCTACATATCTTCTAAGTTTTTCTGTCTGTGCTGATATTTTTAGTTTATTCTTTACAATAGTGCACAAAAGATCCTGATCTGTTATAATACTGCATGTTCCTTTTAACACTTCCATCTTTCTGAGTATTTTTGTTGATCTGTTCCCTCCTCTATACTCCACTAACAGTGACACTTCTTGCCTTAATTTCTTTATAGTTTTCTCTATTCGATACTTCTATGATGGCATTCCATTTCTCCCCTCCCTTTTCCCTCACTACCCTGTGTTCTTGTGCTAAGATTTTATCTGTTATTAATTTAGCTGCACAGTAATATATCCTATTTACTTCTGTTATATTGCATGGATCTCTATGGACAGTCCTAATTACTGTGTTCATTTGTTTTATCAAACTTCTAACTTTTTGTGTTTTATTAACCTTCTGCAGTCTATTTCTTTCATTGACCTTAAAATGTCTATCCATCTCTATTAAATCAAGCAACTCTCCTCTTAGATCATTTTCTTCTAAACTGAGGGCACATTCTTTGTTCTACATTTCCTGTGGGCATTCTATAGAAAGTTCCAGAGCATCTATTTTAGGACCTCTTCTCTTTTCTTTGTTTATTAATAATCTACACACCACAATTCCACAAGCCACCTGCATACATTATGCAGACGACTCTACCTTAATTTGTTCAGCCAAGTCCATAACCTCTCTCCAGTCACTTACCCAATCCATATTTAACAGTGCTGAAAACTGGTTTTTGCAGCATGGTCTCCTACTGAACCCAAAAAAAACAAAATTATTGCTCTTTGCTCCTACTCTTAAGTCACCTCAACTGTACTTCACTGTAACCTCTAACAATGGAACTAACATATCCCCTGACACTACTACCCATCTACTGGGAGTAACAATTGATAACTACCTTAGCTATGATCACCATATTAACTCTACAATAAAGTCTGTTAACAAAAAACTTGGCACCCTTTACAGAATAAAACCCTTCCTAACCCCTTCTGCCAGAATAAGTATTTCCCAGACCCTTCTGATCTCTACCCTACTCTATGCTTCTGCAATATATACCAATCTTTCTAAAAGCAACCTCTCCAAACTTTCGACATGTTACAATAACATAGCCAGATTTGCCACTGGTACCCCCTTTAGAACTCACCACTGTCACAACATCAAATAACTGGGGTGGTTAAAATTGCAGAACCAACTACTTTGCCATCAACTTGCCATCTCCCATAAGATTCTTTATCACCCTAATAATACCCCAATCCTCACTAATCTGATTACCCCCTACAAAAATCTTACTACACTTCGCTCAGCTAATAAGCTACTAGTTTCCACTATTAAATCCAACAACAAAGCAGGGGACTCACTTTTTTCCAACACAGTAGGAAAAAGTTGGAACCAGCTTTCTAATAAACTTACCACCCTTACGTCCACTCTTTCTTTCAAAAAGCTACTCAAAGAATACCTTAAAACTCACTGGCTTTGTCCCTGCTCTAATCCTGACTGACACCTCTTTCCCCTTCCTGCGCTCTCTATACTCCTCTACTCTACTGCTCTATGTGTTCCTGTGGTAATGAAAGAATAATTTTTTAATTATTTCTATTGATTGCTATCTCTCAAATGCTTGCTATATGTATTTGGTTTTAACATATCCTACTATACTGCCCTGTTCAAGTCTAAATGAAACTCAATTATAAACTCTATACTGTCTTTCTTGGAACTATTACTATATATTGTATTTTGTCTCTGCCATTGCTTGGAGCTTTTCTCCCCGGGCCTCTACTGAAAATGGACATATATCTAGCTAGACTAGCTCGGTCAATAAATGTAAAATAAATAAAATAAATAAATCTACCTGTGCCACATTCTCTTCAGTTTCATCCTGTCATCTATTGTTCTTTCATATGGGAACTCACTGGCCTATCACTGCACAACATTGACTGCGTCAGACTTGCCACAGTTTCCGGTTCCTTCCTTCCTATTCCCTCCCTTGCTTAGTCACAGTGCGATCTCTGGCATATTATTAAAGATATAGGAGCTAAGCAACAAGTGCAATAAAGAACAGCAATTGTATCAACAATAAACAGTAAAGATTTCAAGGTACCAGGTAGGACAAGTTGAAGTCAGCTGGTACTAATTTACAGCACAATGCAAACACTAACTGTAAGGACATTTTTTGTATCCGTGAAAGTGGAGGGAAGGGACTACAGAACATGGAGATGTATAGCAAGTACACATAAGAGGGCAGCATAAATGTTAGGAGACAGTGGAAAACCAAGGCAATTTGTGGGAAATATGTACTGCATTTTTATACATATGTAGAGGTAATGGATGAGGAGAGTGATAAGAAAACAGGAGAAGGAAAGGAAGTCTGTGGGGGCAGAAAAACAAACAAACAGATGTAGATGTGCACACAGTAGAAGGGGAAGACATGATCAGGACAGAGACAAATAAAGCAGGGACTAATGGTGACAGGGGAGTGGTCAGCATACAAATGTTGTGGTTTGGCACAATGGAATGAGGGTACACTTGGATGCAGATAGAGTGGGGTATGGGCAGAATGCAGGCTGTTGATGACCAACCCAGGGAATTTCAATATGACCAAGAAGATGGCTTGGAAGAGATAGGGTGACCAGTGGCAGGGGGCACACACTGCTTTGGTGTCCCTATTTGTTGAATGCATCTGCAATGTGCTTCAGTAGGGGGATGGTGTGGCTAGTCAGTAGATCATTGCACTGCTAAACACCTTCCACACTTCCTGCTGCATTGGTTGTTGTGCCACAGCAAGCAATCATACTGGGCTACCTACCTGGCAGATGTCACCCTTAGTGAGGTACTTTTAGCCACCTTAAACACTACAGCCGCAATGGCAGGAGCTGGCAGTGGCTGATTCACTTGTAGCTCATTGATATACCATGACTTGCAGTGGGAAGGCATAGTAGGAAGGATAAAATTAGTAATTATGTCCTACAGATGGTATGATTAATATAGTACAAGTTAGTAATGCAAATTAGTTACATTCTACTGCAAGTGTCAGCTGCCAGCTATACCAGACAACATGAATGGCCTCCCAGTCTGCTTGTGCTGAAAGACACAAGGGACAAAACAGCATTCTCACATAGTCATAGGTGAGATACAAACTTGTCTTTCGGCTTTTCCCAGTTAGGGGTCGCCACAGCGGAAATCCGGTCCGCTCATGATTGACAGTGTATTTTTACGGTGCCGAGTTGCCAGCCCGATGCCCAACCTTCAAAGAAGGCACACCCATTCATGCACGCACCTACCTGCATGTCTTTAAACATCAATTGACCGCAGGGAGGACATGCACACAGAAGGTGCTCCAGACGAAAATCGAACGGGAGAACCTCTTGCTGTGAGGTGACAACGCTAACCGCTGCACCACTGCGGCTCCCATAGGTGAGATACAAACATTGGTGCAAAACCTATGCTACCACAAGTATGTGCTTGACAGAAGAAACATGGAAATGTCCCCATACCTTCACAATTAAGCCACAATCCTACATGCATGTGCAAAACAGCAGAAACATTGAAGTATGCCAACAGCTTTACCATTAAAGCTACAGCCCCATGTGTGCATGTAAGATAGCAGGAGCCTGACACTATACCCACAGCTGAATACTTGTGCAGTACCCCACAACAGGCAGCAGTGCCATGACAGCTAGACCAACAAAAGGTACAGCACAGAGGCAGGCCTTCCACCAGAAGTCCACCTGTTCTGTCCTGGAAACTATCAAAGAGAACCACCTCTATTACATTTTACATAGAAAAAAGTTCAAATTACAATTTGAAAACAGTAGTAATTGTCAGTCAATACTATACCATTTGGGCCCTTCCTGGATAACCTCCACATCCCACTGCTGGAGATCTTTGGGGTGGTAGTGATGTAAGTCCTCATACCAGTGTGTCTGCATTGCTCTCTGACTGAGGATGACCTGCCCATCCAGGTCAAAGTAGGCACCCGCCTTCTGATATGGAGCTTAACAGGGTTGAAGCAATCACTCAGTGAACTTGCAGTGCAACAGGCAGAGCCTAGTATTTCTCTCCTTAACACATTAGTCATTAGCACTGTCAGTTATTGCCATGAATGTGGTATAAACAAAATGGTGGTCTGTGATTCTTGCAGAAAATGTGAATTCTGAATTGCAAGGAGCACAGCCTAGCACCATGACACAGTACATGTACAGGCAATATGCACAACCCTCATTCTTAGTGTATGGGAGAGTGTGCTGTGGATCCTACCTGTACTTTTGCTAACCTGTATGTTTCATCAAAATAGAGATATTCGTAAATATACATAGAACACAGCTTCATCCAAACATATGCCATATAAACTGGTATTTACTTGCAGCTAAAGCAGATGTTCTACCCTTTTAAGCATCTAATGGCACACAGAGAAAGCAGTAGCCCCACTACCACTACTGTTACAGAAAGTCGAAGCACGTTTTTGGCTGCAGAGAACATATTTCGCAACAAACCTTAGTTTGCCTGAAGGCAGTTCCATGACAGTCAGCTCAGAGCTAAAGGTCTAATATTTTTTCCCTTGCACTCATCCTATTGTAGTTGTGTTCCTAAACACATCTGTTGTTGCCCACCCCATATGATAATTTCACCAAATTCCCTCCTTCTCCCCATTTGTTGTCTGCTAACAGTAAGCATATAAGTATCACTTTGCGAAGTCTCTCCCCTTAAGCTGTTCACCAGGCTAAGGGACTGCTGATAAAACTGTTTAATACTGAGTGTTGTGCTGCTGCCTGCACTGTTTAGATTTATATGTTTATTTAGATTTAATTGAGTTTCATTTTGTGAGGCACCTTACAATGTCCTGTATATGCACAAATACTTTGAATTAAAATTTCTGTAAAGGACTACCTCAGAAAACTCCCAACAACTTAATCATGCAAAGAGCAACAGGCTTGTGCACTGGGGAGCACAACCATGCAAGTACAGGTAACAGCCTGGTAGCCAGACATTAACCCCTGTTGCTCCATCTACATGTCATAAACATACATTAAGGGCCTATAACCATGGATTTGCACTTTCCTAATATCTCTGCAGTCAGTTTGGTGGATTTGGGTGCCCTGAAGCAGGATTTGGGTGCCCTGAAGCAATGTGGTAAGTGTCTCATGCTTACTGACACAATGTCAATGGAGGCAAGGCTCTTACTTACCAACACAACCAGTACCACATAGATTGTCAGTAATACAGCCACAGCACCTACTACTCATAGTATGGACCAGGCACATAGATAGACCCACATACACTGAGGATCTTAAATGTCATCTTCCAAAATCTCAAAGGCCACCCAGACATATCACACAAACCAACTATCATCAACCACCTCTACAATATGAAAACATGCACCAAAACATATTCAGTGTCATTACAAGATGTCTCAACCTCTAAGCCATAGGCAAATTACCATGCAGTACAACACACCACAATATTTTAGTCATATGAAAGTCTGTTGTGAGACACACAGATGTCCCACTTACTATTCTAAGCAACAAGAGAGTCCAGTCAGCTAACTGTGAGGGGCCAGGATCCAACAGATCATGTATGCACTCAAGCCACTGCACCACATGTGTCAGTCCATGTGGGTGTAAATGACCTGACATGTACCTCCCTGGATTATATGAATACTGACATGACAGAGCTCTTGGACTATGCATCCCAGGCTTGTATGAGTCTAGCATTCAGCATCATTGTACATTCTCCAAGGATGATGCCACAGTACCAGAGATAATTGACTTTAATAATAGGCATAGTTTTTCATGTCACTCCACGGGCATACAATATTTGTCTGCCTGGGAGGTATAGTAGACAGACCATGGTGCTTTGCTAAGAATTGTCTGCATTTTCCACCCCCTCCACAAGGTGCATCAGATGCCAACCTTATAAACCTCCCTATATAGCTAAACCAACTATGGAAAACTCTAACGATGTTACTGCTTAATACCAACAGTCTAAACAGGAAACTCCACTCCCTGCAAGCTCTCCTTATCTTGGAGAATGCAGACATCTGTGCAGTTACTGCAACTTGGTTTACAGCCACAGCTATAATGTCTTCCACACATTTAGACTAGCTACTGCACAGGTAGGGTCTAAAGGTGGAGGGGTCTGAATTTACATCAAAAACATGCAACTTGCTATGAGTAAAGTCTCAGACTATATCCTTACAAGCTATAGGTCCACCTTTATGAACACATACTTGAATGAATTAGAGGCACTCTCCATTCAACGTAACACAATATTCGTTGGTGACTTCAACTACTCAGCGTTAACTGGAATCCTCCATGACCTGAAAAATGCAGGCACAGAGATTCCCAGACTTTGTTAATCTGCATGCTCACCTGGGGCACATGCATCCTTGACCTGGACTTCAAAAACATTGGAGAATGATGCCCTCCCCCTAGTGTAATGTCCTCATTGGTCAGTCAGACCTCAAAGCTGTATCCTTTGAAATAAATATTAAGCCTAGGTCCTCAGCTAACCCCAAACATTTAAAAAATATTCCAAGACTTACTACCTCCTAATAAGCAACAGTATAGCAATATTCCAAGTCCCCCAAACCTTGAGAACAAAGCTGCCTATGTGGAATTGTTCACAGAAATTCTGTACAATCATGCCAGTAGCTGTACAGAGATAGTTGTAGCTACCTTTAATAAACATAGGACAATCTTCATAAACATCCCTCCCTGGTAAAATCCCAAAGTAAACAAGGTGTATAATAAAAAAAGAAACTCATGTCCAAAAAGAGGAAGCCTTGCTTGGCCCAGCAAGGTAGAATGTCCGTCATCAATTTGAACTAGCAATCATGGGACTAATCAAGTCACCAAAGCTAAATCTGAGATAAAAATAGGGTCCCAAGCTAAGAACAACCACAGGACTTCTTCAGTTACACCAACAGTCTTTAACACAATACAAAACAATGTGCCAAACTAATGGTGACTGGAATCAATAGGAGCCAGAGGATATAGAACATCTGATGGCCAATAAATCTAGCTCCTGTTTTACACCCCCCACCCTGCCCAATCACTTCCCAGGAAATACCCCCGACAGCCATTTTTCCACCAACTTTCGATAGGGAGCAGGTCCTTACTACGTTCTGTAAGGCCAAGAACACTGATTCAATAGGTCCTGATAATATTCCAGGATGTTTCCTTAATAGCATGAAACATGACCTGTCAAGCCCACTAGAATCTCTCTTTAACCATAGCCTCCAGACAGGCTTCATGCCAAACAAATGAAGGACTTGCAACAGTTATCCCTGTACATAAAAGGGGGTGGCTTCTGTGGGCCCAGGGAACTAGACATCCATAAGTCTGACTAGTCTCATATGCAAGGGCATGGAAAGAATTATTATGGATCTGATAAACAATGACATAGGAAACACAGGTAATGGGCAAAAAAAAAAAGATATGATTAGCCGTTTCAACGTTATCAAAAATATATTCATGCTCCCAGTAGGCCATGACTAAATTAGCAAAACTGGCTCCGCTGAATTTTGGTAAGATGTGTGTGTGTGTGTGTGTGTGTGTGTGTGTGTGTGTGTGTGTGTGTGTTATGTGTATGGTGGTTGTGTAATGGGTTGGATGATTCAGGTTTGGTGCATATTTTTTTTCTGGAGATTTTGTTATTTACAGAAGTTTTATTGTAGCAATCACAATGTACTTGTTTGCAATGCAAATGTGACTATTAACACATTCATGTGCTTAGTTTTAACGTTCTGTTTGTACCTTTGTTTAATAATAGTTGCATTTAGAAAAGAGCTTGTGTTTAATCATATCGCATTTTAAAGTTCACGGTTGATCTGAGTGGTGTTTGTACTTTTTAAACTAGTAACTGTCAGTACCACTACGACTGGATGGGAAATAGAAAATACACCACTGGGATCCCACCTGTGCCCCTGCCTGATGGGGGAAATGGGTGCTGACGTTGAGGGATCATGGGCAAAATTCTTGGCTAGGCTTATAAGGGCCTATGGGCCAATAGCCTAGTATCATCCTATGAACCTATATTGACACTGGACCCTACCTTGCTCAGTTTTGTAAAACCTGGTGGATTCTTCACTAAAGCTGTGGAGGAGGGCAAAACAGTGCATACTGCCTACTTTAACCTGGTTAAGGTATTCAACAAAATACCTAATTTGGGCACTGTAGCAGTATTAGGCATAAACCCATGTGTCATTTGATAAATAGCAAGCTAGCTGACTTATTGGACACAGGGAGTTAGGATACTGGAATTCACCAACACAAAGAGGCCAGCATACCTCTCAACCACTTAGCACAAGAAATCTTGACAAAGCGTAAAATAATTGGGAGACAAAGGCCCAAAACATAGGGACAGATTTTAAATCACTTCCCAAGAAATCCCCCCGACAACTTAAAAATTTGCTAGAATAGCAGGATTTGTGTTAACATGCATTTTCTGAAGGATATGAAATCTGAAACTCAAATGTAAGTCATCGATTACATAAATCCTCAGTTATTTGTCAGAAAACCATAAATTTTAAGAGACCAAAAATATGAGGCAAAAATCTGGACATTCTGTGAAAATCTAGACAGTTGAGAGGTATGGATGCCAGTCATTAGCAGAGTCCCACAGGGATCAGTACTGGGGGCCTCTCCTTTCTGGCATCTACTTCTCTGAATTCAAGGCAAACATCAAGAGTCCTTGGCTGATCAAGTATGTGGGCAACTGCAAATTAGCCAACGTCACTGAATCCCCAAAGACACAGATACCCTTCAAAGAGTGCCTGACACAAACAACTAACGCCAAAATGCAAAAAAACCATAATAGTACCCTTTGGAAAGTGGACCACCCCTGGAAATCACTGCATTGATACTATACCCCTAAAAGTTGATCCAGTGGTCAGGGATTAGGGAACACATGTTGACAGTAATCTGACCTTTGACCACCACATATCTACTGTGATGAGAAAATAATTCTGTATTGCACAACTTATAAGTAAGAGCATGACATGCAGGTTTAAGGTGGTCACTCTTTCACTGTACTCACTTCTTATCAGACTAATCATTAAGAACAACACACCCTTCGACATGTACCTGACCAGGCACTTGAAGCAACTTGACAGACTACAGAGGTTTCTTACTAAAAGAATACAGGGTGAACAAATCCTATGCAGGCCATCTCAAATCCATCTCACTGTACTCAGTTTCCTACAGAATGCTGCATGGTGATCTTTGCTTAGCTTACAAGGCATTTTTTGATCCCACATGGATGGATCTGTTGCACATCCACAAAACAAATAGCATCAGAAATATACATTCTAAGGACCTAAACCTCGTCTGTGACAAAAACAGCACATTTTAAAGGAACAGGTATGTATCTCAAAGATTATCCCTCCTCTGGAATAAGCTACCCATCCATGCAAAGCAAAACTCATCCCTAACCATACTGAAATGTAACTTGGTCCAATCGATGGGAAATTGCAAACTTACTACTGTTTTTTTCACCTATATCCCTAATGGAGAAGGGCAGCCGGTGAACGCTTGATGTGTACAAGCTTAACAGTAAAATTCCTTACGATATTGACATGTCAACAATATTCTGGTAGTTAGGGTAATCTTGGCTAGGCTTAAAATGGTTCTTGAGCTGACAGTCTAGTAACCACCTATGAACTTATAAAAAGACACAGCCCTGAGGAATTACAGAGTGTTCTGCAGTACTGTTTTAAGAAATGCATCTCCAGCGTGATGTACATGTGAGCCTTGTATATAATATAACTATAATATAATTTACTGCAACTTGTATCTGCAAATCACCCATATGTAATATACTTAGTCAAATATCTGCACTATGGTTAAGGGAAGACAGACAGCTATCAAGACTGAGGTTTTTAAGCAGAAAATATTTCACACTGTACCACTTAAATAGGCAAGGACAGGAAATCAAAGAATGTGACTACCCCCACACCTGCAATTACTAGCAAATAACAAAATTCAGCAAACACTGACTAACCTCCAGTTCAGTTAATATTCCTTCCACACAGTTAAAATCGATTTAAATAGAAAAAAAGAGCAGATAAAGGTACTTAAATTCTCTTATTAGTTGAATACAGCAAGTCCCAAACCTGAGGTTTTAAGCAGAAAATATTTCACACTGTACCACTTAAATAGGCAAGGACAGGAAATCAAAGAATGTGACTACCCCCACACCTGTAATTACTAGCAAATAACAAAGTTCAGCAAACACTGACTAACTTCCAGTTCAGTTAATATTCCTTCCACACAGTTAAAATCAATTTAAATACTGTATTTTTGAAAAAAAAAGTGCAGATAAAGGTACTTAAATTCTCTTATATGTCCAGTTGAATACAGGAAGTCCTTAGCCGGCCAAAGCTGAGGTTTTTAAGCAGAAAATATTTCACACTGTACCACTTAAATAGGCAAGGACAGGAAATCAAAGAATGTGACTACCCCCACACCTGTAATTACTAGCAAATAACAAAGTTCAGCAAACACTGACTAACTTCCAGTTCAGTTAATATTCCTTCCACACAGTTAAAATCAATTTAAATACTGTATTTTTTGAAAAAAAGTGCAGATAAAGGTACTTAAATTCTCTTATACGTCCAGTTGAATACAGCAAGTGCTTAGCCGGCCAAAGGCATAACCAGTCAGGAGGAGAAGGAAACCACACTCACTACAATTCCAGTCTCACATAGACCTACCACGACAGCAAACCAAACACATAATCACACAAAAACATACTCGGAGGCTCTAAATAAAGATCTGCCGAAGCAGCAGAGACTTCCAAAGCAGACACCCAAGCAGCCGCTACCCCAAAACAAAACACGTGCAACACATATCTCACAAAGCCAGTGTGCCAAACAGTCACAGCCCTTAAGACTAAACAACACACCTGATACACTTGTAATAGGTGACTCTATCGTCAGGCACACTGATGTCCCGCTCACCAGGCTGAACAAGGAGAGGGTCACGGTGAGCAGCCTGTCGGGCGCTAGGATCCGCCACATAACACAAGCACTCAGGTCACTCCAAGGCAAGTACAAATATGACTCAGTCATTGTCCATGCTGGTGTGAATGACCTGAGATGTACCTCCCTGGACTACATGAAAAGAGACATAAAGGAGCTCTCTGAGCATGTAGCCCAGGCCGGTATGACCCTGACCTTGAGTAGCATCTTACCCTCACCAAGAATGATGCCACAATATGAAGACAAGATGATCAATTTCAACAATT
The DNA here is from genome assembly GCF_019279795.1 of Protopterus annectens. Lineage (NCBI taxonomy): Eukaryota > Metazoa > Chordata > Ceratodontiformes > Protopteridae > Protopterus > Protopterus annectens. The sequence goes on from NC_056747.1 coordinate 279,380,181, forward strand.
GGCTTAAGTACTGGTGTCATTCAAAGGGGATCCAATGCCTGTCAGCTTGGGATGATATGCTCAACAAGCCACGATGCTTCGCTAGGGATGGCTTGTACGTGTCACCCCTGGGCTTTCGAATATTGGCAAAGGCTCTTGCTACCCCCATAGTGCCTTTTTTAGGCAAGGCTCAAAAGACAAACCCATCTCCATAGGTATCACAAGGGATAAGAAACTAAGAGTAATGCAACTCAACGCCAGAAGTCTAAACCTCAAGATGCACGCACTCGAAACTCTCCTTAGCATGGAGAACATTGATATCTGTGCAGTAACAGAAACCTGGTTCAGGGCTCCCGAGAGCACCCCAGCACTACCAGGTTATACCTCATACCATGCTTTTCGGCCCCAAAACTTGGACCGAACCACAAAAGGAGGGGGAGTATCGATATTCATCAAAGATACCCACACCTCCAGGTTGGTGGCAAAGCACGAAGCAGCAGAGACTATCCATGTGCAACTAACAGTGGGTAAAACTGCCTTCCAGTTTATAGCCTGCTACAGACCACCCTCCCAAACCCAGGAACCCCACTCGGCCTTCCTGAGAACACTGGAAAATATGAAGGTCTCTCCAAACACCATTATATTGGGTGACTTCAACTACCCAAACATAGACTGGGAGCATTACTCTAGCTCCAACACCCTAAGGTTCCTAGAATTTATAAATTCAAATGCTATGGAACAACTTGTTACCACTCCCACAAGAGGGGAAAACATACTGGACCTGATCATCACCAACATGGGGACTCTATGCTCCAGACCAGAAGTGTATCCCTCACTGGTAAGATCAGACCATAAACTAATCTCACTGGATATTCACATCCCGACCCCAACCCCTGCCCAGAAAACCACAGTGAAAAACTTCTCTAAAGCAAATTTCACACTCCTCAAAACTGAGGTGGAATCCTTCAAAGCCCCCGGGCCTGTGGAAAATATGGCCCAGACCGCAGAATCCTTTATAAACGCATTCTATGAACACCTTCAGGAATGCATGGATCATGCGATCCCAAATAAAACCAAGACCCAATCCTCCAAAGGCAGACGTCTTGTCTGGTGGACCCCAGCCATAAACAAACTATACAATAGAAGGAGGAAGCTACTAAATGATAGAGCAAAATCCCAAAAAGGGAAGGCATCTCTGATCAGTATTAGCAAAAAACTACGGGCACACATAAAATTGTCTAAGGCTAGCTTTGAGAGAAAAATTGCACAGGACACTAAGGATAATCACAAGGCTTTCTTTAGTTATGTTAGAAACCTGGGTGGTAATTCCCAGACATGCTCAGAATTAGTCCAAAATGACATAAAATACACCGAACCCACAGACATTGTCAACATCCTAGCTGACAGGTTCAGCGCAAACTTCTCCCCCCCTCCCCACCAAAAGGGCAAATATCTATCCCAGCAGAGTGCTGCTCCCCTGACATTTCAGATGCTCAGGTAAGAGCACCCCTCGCCAAAGCAAAAAACACAGCAACAATGGGACCAGATGGTGTCCCGGGCTGCGTCCTACATGAACTCCAAGAAGAGCTAAACCCAAACATAAAACTACTGTTCAATCTCAGCCTTACTACAGGATATGTGCCCAAAGAGTGGCGTACAGCAACAGTGGTCCCTCTCCATAAAGGTGGTGCCTCAACGGATCCTGGAAACTATCGCCCCATAAGCCTGACTAGCTTGGTCTGCAAAGCTATGGAAAGGATCATCATGGACCTCATAAATAAAGATATTGGGGACCTACAAACACTGGATCCTACCCAGTTCAGCTTTGTTAAGGGCAGATCCTGCCTCTTAAACCTGGTTGATTTCTTTGAAACAGTCACCAAGGCCATTGACGAGGGAAGGTGGTCCACACAGCCTACCTGGACCTCAAAAGCCTTCGATACAATACCCCACTCGGGCATTATAGATAAGCTCACCAGCTTAAATATAAACCCCTATGTCACTAGATGGATTGCAAACTGGCTCAAGGACAGAACCCACATGTTTAGAATTGCTGGAGCCATGTCAGACTCCAAACCAGTTACAAGTGGTATCCCACAAGGCTCAGTCCTGGGACCTCTCTTGTTCGGTATATATTTCTCGGAGGTACAGGCCAACATGGAAGGACTGTGGCTGACCAAGTTCGCAGATGACTGCAAACTGGCCATAATCGACTCTTCAGTCAACACAAGCATCCTCCAAAAGGGCCTCATAGAAACAGACAACTGGTGCCAGAGCCATGGCCTCAAGCTAAATGCCAAAAAGTGTATAGTCATCCCCTTTGGCAAAAACAAAGTGCCCACAAATTACCACATAGGTGGTAATCCATTAAGCACAGAAGAAGTAATCAGGGACCTGGGGACCCAAGTTGATAGCAATCTCTCATTTGACAACCACGTGGCCAAAGTGGTTAGAAAAACATTTTATATAGCCCACCTAATCATGAAGGGATTCACATCTAGATCAGGGAACGTCATCGTGCCTCTTTACTCATCCCTCATCAGGCCCATAATTGAGTACAATGCCCCTTTTGGGATGTACCTTACCAGACACCTGCAGCAACTGGAAAGACCCCAAAAGTACCTCACCAAGAGGATCAAAGGTCTCAAACAGATGCCATATGCTGCCCGGTTAAAGAAACTCCAGCTCTACTCAGTGGCATACCGCCTGTTCAGAGGTGATCTGTGCCTGATGTATAAAGCCATGTCCAACCTGGAATTAATGGACATGCTGCACCTCAGAAAATCCAAATCCCATCGAGCTACGTGCTCAAGAGACTTGAGCCTCAGCACTGAAATAAATAGGACATGCTGGAGGGACAGATTCATAACCCAGAGGCTCCCTTCACTCTGGAATAAAATCCCAGTCCAGGTTAGGCAGAGTCCCTCATTGACTCTCTTCAAGAGGAATCTTGAGTGGATGGGAGATCGTAGGTTTACCCCGGGTATCACTTCTGTGTCACTGTTAGACAGAGGCACAGTATACTAACCTCGAAAAAGGGCATAGCAAAATAAATTTAAAATGGGTGGCGAAAGCCAAACACATTCTGGCTAGGCTTATAAATGCCCTAGGGCAGATAGCCTAGTATGAACCTATGAACCTATGACTGCCTACCCCTGTGCTATCCTGTATGCCTTGCACATATTATCTGTTGATTTATGATGGGGGCTCATCTGTTGGTGACCACCCATGTGCAGCCCCAACATCATACCACTATAGGCCATTGACACTTTTTACCACATAGGTGCCCCTACCCATGCTGTCAGTGAATCCTATTTATACTTATGGGCAGTGTGGAAGCCACCCTAGCTGTAAACATGCAAATGGCTGTACATATTCCTAGTCTATTGTATCACTGGTGCACTCCACTTGCTGTAGGATAACACATACCCACTGTGCTCCTTTCCCTGTCCAGACCTGTAATGTTATGTGTACATATGGAATCCCAGTGTTTGTACTTGGTAGTGTACTTACTCCAGCAGTCTCCAGCCTATGCTATATGTTCTGTTCCCACATGTATCCTCATGTCTTCCAGAAAGGGTATTTAGCAGGGGGTTAGAAAATGTTAGCAGATCTGAGAATGATATTAAGCTATAAGCATGCAGGACCCATAAGCACCATCTGTTAGGAAGCGGAGATGTTCACCAGTCTACATGGGACCATATCTGACAGACAGTGGTCCAGAGGTGTAATGTTTAAGGGGTCCCTTATTGCTCCTTAGATGACCTGTCTTTGATTAGCATAATGGGAACAGGAGAGGCACAGAGTATCCACTTACCCATCCTATGTGGAGGAAGCAGTCTACACTAACGACAGTAAGCAGCAGATAAGAATGGCAGGTTCTGAACTGCATAAGATGTGAGCCAGTTAGTCATGAGGCTGGGCATGTGTGGAAATGCTTATGCACCTTCTGAGGCCAGTGTTTGTGGAGCTTGCAATGCTGCTGGAAGGGACTATCATTCTGTAGAAATAGGTGCAAAACAGACCTATACTATGTCAGCTTCCGAGAACTAGGTAGCTACATTATTTCCCTGTCAGTTATAGAGGTCAGGAAGGTATCTAGTTTGAGATTTATGGGTTCTGTACCTCCAGAGTAACACTGTGTTTAGCAGAGTCTTGAGTACCTCTAACACAAGGATATTACTGAGATTACAGATCTGTTTAGCTCAACAGTTTGGTGATGCCTTACAGGAAAGCTGGCATGAATAGTTCATACATTTATATAGGTTCAAATGTATATACACTCAGTACAGTCCTAGGATTGTACTATTCTGCTAATAAGGTCAACTTTATTGCCCACCTATGAATGTTTTCCACGTCATGTTACGCATTACCTTCTTTCATTTTTCTAGTTCTGAAGGCCCTATACACTAGCTTTACATCCTAGATGTTTTATTGCCCACCTATGGATGTTTTCCACGCCATGTTACGCATTACCTTGTTTCATTTTTCTAGTTCTGAAGGCCCTATACACTAGCTTTACATCCTAGATGTTTTATTGCCCACCTATGGATGTTTTCCACGCCATGTTACGCATTACCTTCTTTCATTTTTCTAGTTCTGAAGGCCCTATACACTAGCTTTACATCCTAGATGTTTTATTGCCCACCTATGGATGTTTTCCACGCCATGTTACGCATTACCTTCTTTCATTTTTCTAGTTCTGAAGGCCCTATACACTAGCTTTACATCCTAGATGTTTTATTACCCACCTATGGATGTTTTCCACGCCATGTTACGCATTACCTTGTTTCATTTTTCTAGTTCTGAAGGCCCTATACACTAGCTTTACATCCTAGATGTTTTATTGCCCACCTATGGATGTTTTCCACGCCATGTTACGCATTACCTTCTTTCATTTTTCTAGTTCTGAAGGCCCTATACACTAGCTTTACATCCTAGATGTTTTATTGCCCACATATGGATATTTTCCACGCCATGTTACGCATTACCTTCTTTCATTTTTTCTAGTTCTGAAGGCCCTATACACTAGCTTTACATCCTAGATGTTTGATTGCCCACCTATGGATGTTTTCCACGCCATGTTACGCATTACCTTCTTTCATTTTTCTAGTTCTGAAGGCCCTATACACTAGCTTTACATCCTAGATGTTTTATTGCCCACCTATGGATGTTTCCACGCCATGTTACGCATTACCTTCTTTCATTTTTCTAGTTCTGAAGGCCCTATACACTAGCTTTACATCCTAGATGTTTTATTGCCCACCTATGGATGTTTCCACGTCATGTTATGCATTACCTTCTGTCATTTTTCTAGTTCTGAAGGCCCTATACACTAGCTTTACATCCTAGATGTTTTATTGCCCACCTATGGATGTTTCCACGTCATGTTACGCATTACCTTCTGTCATTTTTCTAGTTCTGAAGGCCCTATACACTAGCTTTACATCCTAGATGTTTTATTGCCCACCTATGGATGTTTTCCACGCCATGTTACGCATTACCTTCTTTCATTTTTCTAGTTCTGAAGGCCCTATACACTAGCTTTACATCCTAGATGTTTTATTGCCCACCTATGGATGTTTCCACATCATGTTACGCATTACCTTGTTTCATTTTTCTAGTTCTGAAGGCCCTATACACTAGCTTTACATCCTAGATGTTTTATTGCCCACCTATGGATGTTTTCCACGTCATGTTACGCATTACCTTCTTTCATTTTTCTAGTTCTGAAGGCCCTATACACTAGCTTTACATCCTAGATGTTTTATTGCCCACCTATGGATGTTTCCACGCCATGTTACACATTACCTTCTTTCATTTTCTAGTTCTGAAGGCCCTATACACTAGCTTTACATCCTGGATGTTTTATTTTCTTGATTCCATCTGTTCTTCAAGTCATCCAGAGAAACATATTTGACAGCCTCCTAAAAGAAAGCTCCAAGCAATGTTTTCTTCTTTTAGTATGGACTCATGTTACTTGACATTGGAGGGAGTGCATCTGTGTTAGTACACCACTGCTGCTGGTGACAATCAATGTTCAGACACTTTACTGATCTATATTTCAAGAAAAGTGAAGTTGTAAGGCAGTAACTGCAATCTGGGCTGTGCAGAAGTATATACTTCCAGCTCTGCTTACTGAAGTATGAAGGTGTGCTGGAATACACATATCTATATTTTTAAATGAGTAACGCTATACTGCAATACCTGCAACTCTACATTGGAAAGAATAGTGGTGATCCAGAATATGAGATTGGTGGTGGTGCTGCGGTAGTGTTGTCGCCTCACAGTAAGATGTTGTCCTGTTCGATTCTCAGCTAAAGCGTCTTGTGTGTGTAAACATGCGTGAATGGGTGTACCTTTGTTGAAGGTTGTGCGTCAGGGCTGGCAACTCGGCATGTAAAAATCTACTGCCAACCATTAGCAGACCGGAGTTCCGCTGTGGTGACCCCTAACCGGGAAAAGCCAACGGACACAACAAGTGATGATCCAGAATATCTCCATTTATACCCTAATAAACACATTACACTTCACAATATCTTCATCAATACTTTGCAAGACATGAATGTAGGCCATACTGCAGGCATTGCGACTACATGAATACACTGGATTAGCATAATAAGCTGGAGCAGTACTTTACAACGGTATACTCCACAAAGCCCAGTACTTTTACTGTTATACTTTTCAAAGCAAAATACTTACACTGCTATACTCTGCAAAGGCCATACTCTACAATGGTATACTCCGCAAAGCACAGTACTTTTACTGTTATACTTTGCAAAGCACAATACATACACTGCTATACTCTGCAAACACAATACTTACACTGCTATACTCTGCAAAGCACAATTGATTTGCACTGGCTTGCAGTGAAGTGACTGATTAAAAAGAAATTTCACAGCTCTGGAAGGTCAATCCTACCTTGTTGACCTTTTCCCAACTTCTTCATGATGCATCTCCTACGGCTCCGAAAACAATAATAAAAATGCTCAGGTAACTGAATTCAAACAGCAATGAGACCTGCTTTGTGAAACACATTCCCTCAGACTTAATGTTTCCCATGTCAAATGTTTTCCAAAGGGATATCATCATTCTCGGCAAGTCTGTTTAAGCAACTCTTTGATAGGCTACTGAAAGAATGCAAAAACTTATGTTATCCTAAGGCAAAAATGTACTCCACATTTATTTACTTATTCATTTATTAAGTGACCTTACTGGCAATTTCTGGTGAGGTTTAAATAAGTCAGTGTTCATTCATATTCAGTAGCACTTATTTCTAGGATTTCAGAGTGTAATACAGTCAGTCATCTCAAAAATGAGGTGTTTTTTAAATGTCACTTGCATCTCTTTCACACTCTGCAAGCTACTTCTCCACCTAAAACTGCTGCAGAAGTAAAGATGATATCATTTCCTTTACACTTCCTAAGGCTTTCCTGCTTTGCTGCATTTGAAAGAAGTTGGCTAAAACAGGCCAGGCCCCCTTCCCCCTCCACCATTCTTTCAAGGAGAGAAACCCATGTAACAAGATTCAGAGCAAGACAGTAACATGCTGACATCATCTGACCCTGACATCTGGAATTGATCCAAGAGAACATTTATTATGATGCAGAGATGTTGCTTGTATTAGGAGATACAGACATTATTAGTCACCAGAAAACAAACAAATGTGGTGCAGTCGCCATCATGCTAAAACAAAAATGCATCCTTTAGCAGCTCTAACAGTACATTACATGCGTTTATTATAAAGATTGCTTATGCAGTGAACCCAGTACAGCAGAAAAGACTGAAAAATTAGATGGCTGACTCCACAAAAAGCTGATGAAGCAAGAAATATGCTTTAAGCTTTGATATTGAAAGCAGAACTCCTCCATCACTGGAAGCTAGCTGAACTGAGCACTGTATGTACAAGACTCAGCCAGAGTGCAATCATTGTTGGCTGTATTTTGAATGAGAGACAACTGGCAAGCTCTAGGGGCTTTGTGAGCTCACATCAAAATGACACGATAAATTTAGTTTCAGTTGCACCCCACCCCATTCCACCACATTCAAGCTTCAGTCTCAAAAAAGACAATCAAATGGCTGGCATTAACAGATCCATCTACAATAATAATTTTTTTCACTCTTTTCTGTGACTTTGTCAAGACAGGAATTATTAGATGCTAATCTGAAACAGTGCAAGTAAGAAATATGGTTTGCATTGTCTAGAGCTAGTGCCATTTTTCAGTTCAGTGACAACTGTACTGTGTTACTACAAAAGCAATATGCATTGCTCATCAAGCATGCAGATAGTACTCAGTGCACGTACAGATAACCTACACAACATGGCTGACTACTAAAGAAAGTCAAAGGCAGCTGTACTCTATACCAAAGCTATTTATTTATTTATACTTTGCTGACTGGCTAAGTCCCATTAGGCTAACAGGCTCTTTTCAAGGGACTTCCAAGGTGACACTCATACTAACTAAGAGAAATTTGGTCAGGGCACTGGGGTACTTTCCCTTAGTCTTTCAATAAGTGTCATGGGACTTTTAAAATCTACTAGAGCTACTGCCAACTCAAGCAGATTGGACATCGTTTTAACATTTCAGTTGAAGGATGGCACACTCAGGAGTGCAGCAACCCCCCCCCCCCCAATACAGCACTGCAGTGTCAGTGTTGTCAAATTCTTCCAAGTATCCGGTATGACAGGAGAATCCACAGCCTTCTGATCAATCTGCTAAAACTCAATTACATCTTAGTTACAGAGGTGCACTAATAGGAAAGAGAGGTAACCATGGGTCTATGGAAGCACAGCTTGTAATCTTGGAAAGTGTTACAGTGTCACCACTGAAGACCTGAGAGACCCTCGTAACACACGTGCACATGTATTTAACATATTCAAGCAAGTATGAGCCTAGCACTGAGCAGCATAGGACCTTCTCCTAGGATGATGTCACATTACCAACAGAAAATGATTGATTTTAACAATCTGCTTAGCTGTTGGTGTCAGTCCAGGGGGGTACAATATTTAACTGCCTGGGATGATGTGGTTGACAGACCAGCTTTGCAAGGGATGGTCTGCACTTATCCACTCTAGGCCTTCAGATATTGGCAGAGACCTTTTCCATGCCCTAATGCCTCTTTTATGTAATGACAAACTGATTAACCTTCAGACTTAGCTGAATCTACAAAGAAATATCTGAAGGTGGTATTGCTCAATGCAGAAGTCTTAACAAGAAACTCCATGCCCTGCAAGCCTTTCTGTCCCTGGAAAGTGTAGACATCTGTGTAGTAGTGGAGACATGGTTTAAGGTCATGGAGAGTATCCCAGTAATGTGAAGTTTAATGCTTTGCACAGAAAGAGACATTTGAGTATTACACTGTGAAGATTACAGTATTGCACTATGCTTAATTTATGAATTTGCATGTATTGCACTGAAAGAAGAGATAATTTACTGCATTGCTATTGCCTTAAATGGCCTATAAGTTACAGTCATGGTGAATATTGCACTAAGTATTAGGTGAGACTGGTAACCAGGTTCTTGCACAATTCGAGACAGTTTCTACTGACCCAGTTGGGCATCATTGGGTGTAATGGTTATTAGAGTTCAGCAACCTGATGACATTAGGGAAGAAGTTGTTCCTGAATCTCGTAGTTCTGCAATGTATGCTTCGGAAGTGCTTTCCAGATGATAGATGCAGGAACAGTCTGTAAGCAGGATGAGTGCAGTCTTTAATTATTCTAATGGCCCTTCTGAGATATCTGGATAACTACAAGTCGTGGATAGGTGGTAAGGTGTTCTTAATGATCCGCTCAGCTGCCTTCACCACTCTGAAGGGATTTGTGCTCAGAGGTAGAGCAGCTTCCATACCATACTACGAAGTTATTCATCAGGATGCTTTCTATCATACCTCTGTAGAAGGTAGTGAGAACTGTTGATGGGAAATTCGCTCTCCTCAGCCTTCTTAAAAAGTGCAATCTCTGGTGTGTTTTCTTGACTATGGCAATTGTATTTGTGTTCCAGGACAAGTCCTCATCGATGTGCGCTCCCAGAAGCTTTGTGCTTCTCAGTCTTTCAACTGTCTCCCCATTGATGGTGAGGGGAGAATGTTCCTTGCGATTTTTCCTGTAGTCCACAATTATCTCTTTTGTCTTGTTCACATTTAGTGCTAAGTTGTTATTTCCACACCGAGTAATCAGTTATTCCACGTTATCGCTATACGCTGTTTCATCGTCATTACTGATGAGGCCCAGCACCGTTGTGTCATCAGCAAACTTGATGATGTGATTTGTATTGTACCTGGCTGTACAATCATGTGTTAACAGGGTGAACAGCAAGGGAATTAGTACACATCCTTGTGGAACTCCAGTGTTAAGAGTGATGCTATCTGTGGAGTTATTTCCTACACACACTTTCTGAGGTCTGTCTGTGAGAAAGTCAAGAATCTAGTTACATCACATCCATACTAGTTAAAGTATATGACTCACTGGAACTCATGCATGTGCAACCTGTCATAAGCAGGATCTTGTACCACATTCTTGCAACCTATAGGTCCTCCTCAACATCTCAGGAAACCCATACTACCTTTCTAAATGTACTAGAGTCCCTCACCATTCAACCCAATAAGATATAACCTTGCCTGTGATATAAATAGGACCTGCTGGAGAGATCGGTATGTCTCCCCGAGACTACCACATCTGTGGAACAGGCTCCCCATCCATGTAAAGTTGAGTTCCTCCCTAACCCAATTCAAGTGTAACTTGGACAATTGGATGTGGAACTGGAAAGTCATCCCTGGTTTGTCACCTATGTCTCTAATGGACACAGGTAACCTGTAAATGGTTCTTCTCCTTGGCCCATGCTTACACTTATCAAGGGTATCAGAACTTGTCAGAGATTTGGGATGCATGGCTAGGCTTAAAAAGGCCATTGTGGTCGTCAGCCTAGTAAACACCTATGAATCACAACTACCCTTCTATAGACTGGTAATCCTACACCACTTTGAATGCACAAGCCCAGGGATTCCTAAACTTTGTTAATACCAACATCTTGGAACAGTTGAGCTATTTTTCTACCAGGGGTACAAACATCCTTGACCTTGTACTCATGAACATGGGGGAGTGATGTTCCTCACCCAATTTAATGGCCTCACTCATCAGATCTGACCATAATGTAGTATTGCTTGAAAAAATTAAATCTGAGGACCCAGTGAAACCAAACACCTTTAGGTGCTGTTCTAAGGCTAACCTATCTCTACTAAGTGACACCATGGCTAAATTCTAAGCACCACCAAAACCAGTAAAAACCATAGCATATGTTGAGCTATTTACAAAATCTCAGTACAGCCATATTGATAGCTGTATAGAATGAGCTATGCCCACTCGTATTAAGAATAAGACAAACAAAACTTAGAGAATATCTGATATCATCAATCCATCAAAATGTTTCAGATAATGGTAGCCTTTCTAAAATTTATAAAATTGAAAAAATTAAAACGGATATTTGCAACGATAACTATTGGGAATATTTTGTAACTGTTAATAACTATCACCCAAGTGAAAGCAAGGAACAATTTATCTTAATATCCTCAATATAAATCTCAACATCTTTAAGATGGAAAATATTCTCCTGGAAATTTTTACATAAAACATTTTTTGCACCTCACAAAGTACAGGTGATTCACAAACAAAATGGATGTTGGAGATGTGGATTAGATATTATTGCTGACTGGCAACATATGTTTTATGAATGCAATGTAATTAAACCTTTTTGGAATAATGTTAACTTTTTTACAGGCTCTATTCAGTGATAATTTCAACCTAAATAAATCTTTAGTTCTGTTTAATGCACCAATGCCCACTTGTGTTACAAAAGCTGATCACCTTCTTCTATGGGCTCTTCTTGCAATTGCAAGAAAAGTGATAACAAAAAAATGGAAGGCATCTACTTTTTTTTTAATATTGCAACTGAAACTTGTCATATGGAGATCTTACCTATTAAGGAAGAAACCACTAGAGTAACTTCTTTAAACTCTTGGATGAAACTAAAGAGACTGCTGAATAAATGGACATTATTTCAGTTTTGATATAATTAGCTGCTAAGCATCTATCCTGTGTTCATAATTATTTAGTAGACACCTTGTACATAGTTGTTTCTTTGATTGTTCTGTTATCTTATGGCTATTTGTTGACAATTATCTTTTTTGTACAAATGCAATTTCTATATATCCACTTATGTAATATTTGGTCACATAATTTAATTCAATAAAAATAATTAGAGAAAAAAAATACATCATTGGCATCACTTCCTTTATGAAGTAGAATGATGAATTACTTTTCCAAAGTGTAGGGACATGCAATTCTGTGGTGGATCTGTTGATAGGTATGCTAAAAGGATGTGCTTTGGCTTCTCCAGCAAGCTTAAGGTATTCTGAGGAATGTTTGTCTGCAATGGTAAAACAAGGATTCATTTTTGCAGAAGTTTTTTTTATGAGGATTGTAGGTACAGGTTGAAGTATGAAAGTTGGGCTGTTAGACAAGGAGACTTGGGTGGACTTAGCTGTGAGAGAAAATGGATTAGAATAATTAATAGTTTTTAGTGGTGTTGATGCAATAGGATTATTTTTGGGGGGCAGTTGGAAGGGAGGAGAAGGATAGCTGTCTGGTAATTAGGTCAATTATGCTTTCAATACAATATATATTAAATATAATGACAGTTTGAAGTAGAGATTTGTCGGGACATGGTATGGGATCTTTTTTGGATTCTGGATTGAGTAATGAATTAAACACACTAATCAAAACATTGTTTTGCAGTTGAGTACAGACTTTTTTTGTGTTTGTGCACTTATTTTTAACTTGACTGTACAGATGCCAAAAGGTTTGTAGTTCTTAAGTGGTTTTGTTCTTTAGCCATTCTTTTCATGCCTTAACATGATCACCCATTACTTGTTGACGCTGTTCAAATAGCCATGGATTGTAGTTACATTTGGTTCTTTTCCTGCAGAGGGAAGCTACAATTTTAAGAATTTCTAAAAATGTTGTATTAAAGTACCTTGCTGTGTCATCCAGTAGAATAGTTTTTAAAGTAGTCCATTTCATGCATTTTAGGATGTTAATGAATGAGTGTAGGTTGAAATTTGATAGGATTCTCATCATTTTATAATGATGTTCTTTGGATAAATGGGAAATCATTCTATAGGTATACGTTGGGAGGTGGTTGCTTAGAGTATTGGGAAGAGAGCCTGAATGATTAAATGTCCTGTTTTTTTCCTCCCTAGAATCCAATCAAGGATGTTACCAAGGCTGGTATATTTGTCGGATCTGGTTGAGAAGAATTGAATAAATCCAAACAGGTTTGTACTAGCTGTTGGAAAATCAGTTGTTAGGCTTTGCCAGCTAATGTTAAATGTCACCTAACATAATAGTTTTACAGGAGATTGTATTGTAAATCCAGTATAGGATATCATTAAGTATTGGTATATTTTGCTCAGGTGGATATATAGGACAGCAATTCATAGACTGTTTGTGTTAGTAATTTTTCAGGATGGCAATTAGTAGTTCTGAACTGACAATTTTGGAATGGGATTGAAGTAAGGTATGTTGTTGTAGTGACTGGGGACGAATAATGGAATTCCACCTGCTTTTTATTTATTTATGTATTTATTTATTTGCAATTGGTTTACCAGGATAGTCCATTGGGTCACAAAGTACTCGTTTTTAATGGAATCCTGGGGAGAAAAGCTCCAAAACAAGCAGAAGATTACAGTAAGATATGTTGTTACAAATTATTATATAGTTACTATGGCCTAGTAAAAAAACATTGCAAGTACAACAGACTAGTAATTAATATTCATATACTACAAAGAAAAAAATTACAATATGATAACTGAGATGTCTTTACATTCAGGGTAGGCTGCACTAAGAGGTGCATGTTATGCATTCAATATCAAAGGCTTAATACAAATGAAATCAGGATATATGAGTTAGGAGAGTAAAAGAAAAAGAGGGGAGGAGATTATGTGGGGTGGGAGCAGGAGCATTCCCACTGGGATACTAGATGTGAGTGAAGAGATTTTTTGAATGAAAGGTTGTTTGAGGTGGTGCGGATGGGTGGTGGTAGGGAGTTCCAGAGGCGAGCTAGACCATAGGATAGGAGATTTGTTCCTGGGGGACGGGTTGGTTTATACAGTTCTATTAGGTTTTGGTTGTTAGATCTTAGTAGTCTATCAGGGAGGTGCATTTTAAAGGTAGAGGAAGGGGAGGGACAGAGGGAAGGGTTGAAAATGAGCTTGTGTGCAAGAGTAAGTTCTGTATAGGTAAGATGATTGGTCAGTTCCAACCATTTTAGTTTGTGGAGAGATGAACAGTGGTGTGTGGAGGACTTATGGCCGGTAGCAAACGTGGCAATTTTGTTACAGCAAGAGGAGAGTTGTGATTTGAGTTAAGATTGTAGGTTAGTTAGGAGTGGGGCTCTGTAGAGGAGGGAGGGGAAGAGAAATGTGGGTGAGAGGGTGATTTTAGTGGAGGGTGTAAGATAACGATTTTGTCGGTAGAGTATACCAGGTTTTTTGTGGGTTTTGTTAATATTTAGTTGAAGATGGGAGCTAAATTTAAGCAGACTGTCAATTTGGACACCTAATAATTTGGCCTCTGATACCAGTTCAATGGGTGTATTACTATGACTAGTGATAGAGAATGTACTTGTATTGTAAGAGGTGGCTTTGGAGGGGGTAAATAGCATTAGTTTAGTTTTAGATGCATTTAGTGCGAGGTGATTTTTTTTTTTTATCCATTGTTTGGTGGTTAAGAATGCATCTTGTGTGAGCTTAAGGAGGGTAGGGATAGAGGTAGCAGAACAGATAATAGTTGAATCATCTGTATATTGGATAATGTTTGTGAAGGGGATGGAGTTGTGGAAGTCGTTTATGAATATATTGAAGAGAAGGGGACCCAGTATGGATCCTTGGGGAACTCCAGCTGGGGTGTTACAGAATGGGGAGGTGGCTTGTTTTCATTTTACTGCTTGACATCTATTAGATAAGTAGCTAGTGAACCAATTCAGAGATAAAGGTGACAGGTTAAGCTTAGAGAGTTTAGTTAGGAGTAAATTGTGGGAGATAGTGTCAAAGGCCTTGGAGAGGTCAAGTAGGAGGGTTGAGACAATGTGGCCAGAGTTCCGTGATTTATTCACAGTTTCCAGGAAGGAAAGAAGGGAGGTCATAGTGCTGTGACTGGGTCTAAAGCCATGTTGTGTGGGAGTAAGTAGGTTATTGTCTAAGAGATATGGTAGGAGTTGTAAATGGATACATTTTTCCACGAGTTTAGAGATGGGAGATAGGATAGCGATAGGATGGAAATTGGTAATGTTATTATTGCTGCCACCTTTATGCAAAGGTATGACATAAGCCTTTTTCCAGATTTGGGGTACTAACATTTCTTGAATAGAGTGGTTTATTAGAATACTGATGGGGTAGGCAATGGCTTTGGCAGCTATACCAAGAAAGTAAGAAGGAATGTTATGGGTGCGTTAGAGCATGGTTTCAGTTTCTGGAGGAGTTTTTTATGGTGGATGTGGGTACAGGTTTTAGTGAGAATGGTGGAGGCTGGGAGGAGGGGGTATTGGAGGGAAGTGATGGAGAGGAAATAGGAGGAGAAGCAGAAATGGGAGGTAAAGGATTGGTAGAGGAGGATGGGGATAAAGTGGAGGGTGTGGTGGTGTTAGAGGATGAGAATGATGAGGTTAGTTTGGATATGGAATCGATGAAAAAAGTATTGACTTGTGTAGCCAGATCTATGTCTGGAGCATCAGGGTCTGGGCTAGGGTTATCTGTTCTTCTGGGGTTAAGGAGGGTGGAGATGCCTTTCCAAAATCTTTGGAGGTTCGTTTTATTGTTGTTTTGGAGTATGGAGATTTAATTCTGTCGATCAGTGATGATGAGCTTTTTTACTTTGTTCCTAAGTGTTTTGAATTCATTAAGAGTGAGGGTAGTCCTGTATTTATGGTAATATGCCCAAGCTTTATCTCTGAGGTGCATGGTTGCTAGTGTGTTTTTTGTTAGCCAAGGAGCAGTTTTATTTTTTATTCTTTTTGTCTTTTAGGGAACATGGTGGTCTAGGAGGTTTAAGAAGGTTGTGTTGACGTGGGTAACTGCCTGTTCCAGGGGTAGAGTTTTTAGGGTATTCCAGTTTATTGCTTTTAGAGAGTTGGAGAAGGTAATGGGATTGAAGTTTTTTTGGTAGCGAGTATTACTATAAGTGTGTGTAAGATGTAAGGGTGAGGGAAATTGATGTGTGAATGTGAGTAAGTGATCACTAAGTGAATCGGGAAGGGTGCCACTGTCAGAGAAATAATGAGGGTGGGATACTAAAATCCAGTCAAGGGTACTACCATTGTAGAGATTTTTTTGAGGGCCGGGTTATGGAGGTGATCAGCTGTGAGAAATTGTAGAGGTTGATGTTAAGTGGGTTTGTGGGAGACTGTATGGAGGACCAGTTGATATTAGTGTCCCCCAAAATTATTGCTTCCATACTAATGTTGGCAGAAAGGCAGGAGAGGATGCCTTCAAGTGTATAAATATTGTCACCAGGAGGGATGTAGAGGGAGGCTATACATATGTGTTTTGGTCTGTTAACTTGAAGTAGTGCTAGGAGTAGTTCATCTTTATTAAAGTGGGGTGTAGGTTTGTTATAAGGAGTAATTGATAAGGAGGATAAGTATAGGAGGGCTACTCCTTCTCCTTTTCTGTGGGTTCTATCTTTTCTAATGATAGAGTAGTTGGGTGGTATTATTTCAGAATATTTTATATGGCGTTTCAACCAAGTTTCAGAGATGGACAAGATGTCTGGTTTATTGTGTGTAAGCCAGGCATGGAGATTAGGGACTTTGTTAGCTATGCTTTGGGCATTTAAAGATGTGAATAATATGGATTTATCTGTTTTGGGGGGATGGGGAGGGACCTGGGTTGGGGTGTATGTCTCCAGATAGTAGTAGTAGTATGGTAGCTAGATGTAGGATTAGGTTGGAGAGGTGCTTGGTCTGTTTGGAGTCAGGGGTGAGTTTTATGAGATTTGTGAGGGTTTTGTTGGGTGCAGAAAGGATAGGATATTTATGAGGGGTAGTAAGTTTGCAGGGGAAGAGAAGATGGTGTTGTATAGGATACAAGTAGGGAGATATTGGTATGTGTGGGTGTGAGAGAGGTGGGCTAAGATGGTTAGTTGTTTGAAAGGGTGGTGAGTGGTTAGTGTATGTAGGTTGGGTGAGGTAGTAAATATAGGATATATTGAGAAGTTGTAATAGTTGGGTAGAGTAGAATTGTAGTTTTGAGATCATAGTGAGATATGGTACTAAGAGTAGGTTTGTTGTAACTGACTAAGTTGCAAGGGTGGGAGAGCTGTATGTTTTGGGAGGAGCAGGTGAGACTCGAATTAATAAGGGGGGAGGGAGAGGGGAGTGATGGTTAATATGGGTGGGATTTGGAAGTGGGTGATTGAAAGTGGAATGGAGTCTGATTGGTTAAGGCTGGATGGTGGATGTGGCTATAAAGGTATAAGTGTAGAGGTGCTGGGGGTGGTTGGGATGTGGGGGTAGGGTAGGGGAGCAGAGTGAGCCCTGCAGGGCGAACGAAGTGGGTAGAGCCAAGGGAAGCTGCAGATGGACAAGAACCAATCAGTGGAGTACTGATAGCTTGAAGTGAATACAGGGGACAGGGATTTGACAGGATGGAGTGACCTAAAGGTAGGAAAAGAGAGCTTTTTTATGTATCCTGTCAGCCTTAATTATATTATAGCCAGGAGATAGAAACTCAGGATCTTTTATGTTTGGTTTGATCAAGGCTTTAGTGGCTAGGGAATGTTGAAATATCCAGGCAAGAAAATGTGTCATTTTGTTACAGATATTGTGGAAATTTACTGTGACTATAGTTATTTTTTTTGGTAAGTGATTGAGTAGTTAGTGGGGAGCCATGATTAGGGTTAATATTTCCACAGTGGGAATAGCAGAGAATGGGTTGGAGTATACTTTATTTCTGACAGATTTTCTTGGAAAAAATAGAACTTCACTTTATAAGTTTTTGTGTGAGTCTGTAGAATTTTTAGTTTCATAGAATTATTTGATGGTGAGTTAAAAGGTCTTCATAGTTCGCTGCAGGGCTTGCAATATCTTTTGTGGGTATTTATGTTAGTTGCATATAGGGAAGTCTTATGTATAAGGAGAAAAGAGTAATTGATAAGGGTGAAGAGGACTAGTAAATAATACAATTAAGTGGCCACATTAATACAAATTAAATAAAAAGAGGTGAAGGTAATGGAAAGGGAAAGAGGAAATGGAAGAGGGTATGGAATATAAGGAATATAGGATGAGTATGGAGGATGTATAAAGATATAGGGGAGGATCTGGTTAGATGAGTAGAAAGGTGATCATGTTGATTGTATGAGAGTGAAGTATAGGTTTGGATGTAGTGGGGGTGAGTGAGAATTGGGGGTAGGGTTGCCAGAGTGAATGGCATGGGCTGCACCTGGTGACAGAGCAAAGACCTTATTAGAAACAATCAGTAAGGTGCAAAGTTTTTCTTCTCTTCAGGAACATTTGTATACAGTATTTAAAAGTTAGTAACTAGGGAACAGAAGTGAGTCATTGATGTAATGCTAGAAGTAGCTAGGCTTGAATATATGGAATGCAAACAGAGTGAATTAATATGTAATTATAAATCATAGTTTCATAAGATGAACTTTTTACAGAGTTTGATAAAAATAGGAGGTGGCACTATAATGTAGGATGACTAAGCTGACACTACATTTAATTAGGGTGAGTTTAGATTAGTTTTCTTAAAGTTTTTATACAGCTGTAATTCAGGTAATGAAGTCCTAGGGGCTGGGTCCCAATATGGTGTTCATCCCAAATGTAGTACTGAAATTATGGATTGGTTTCACAGTACACACACTTCCTGACAACAGGTTACTTGAGATGGCTAATGATATTGAAAATGTAAAAAATAGACTGTTCTGCCTCAACTATCCTTAGGTGAGTTAGAGCTTGAGAAGGTGAATCCTATGAGCTTTTCCTATTTTGTTAAATAGGATGGAATGACTTCAAACACCTGGTTGTACAGGGGGGGGGGGGTTGGACAAGGAAAGCTAGTATCTATACATAAAAAATAGACCACGTTGCCTGGACTATCTTTAGGTGAGTCAGATTTTGAGGAGGTGAATTTTGAGGGATACTTTGATTTCACATATATTAGTAATAGTCTTTCTTTCCCTAGGGAGAACCAAATGGATCATTAAATGCAAATCTATCCATTTCTTAATATGCAGGATTATAAACTCAGGCCTTCAGTCAAGGCACATAATGCATCCATTACAAGTCAGAGAACAAGCGTTTAAAGCTCCATTGGAGGAAATTAGTTAATTTGTGTGGGTTATCCTTGATGAACAGTGCCTATTTTCAGAGAGTGAGTGTATGTATGTGTGTGTGTGTGTGTGTGTGTGTGTGTGTGTGTGTGTGTGTGTGTATGTGTGTGTGTGTGTGGGGGGGGGGTCAGGCAGCAAAACTTCCAACTAACACAACAATACAATAATGGCAGTACAGTGTGTATGCAATAAGCACAAGCTTATGTGCAAGGAACAGATACTAGCACACAACTGGTGGTGGTGTGAGGCACAGGCTTACAGGACAAATAGATCACAATCACTGAATGAGAAGTAAAATATTTGCTGACCACAGCCCTAAATGATTTTTTTGCACTAATAAAATTGGTATCTGTATTCTTTGTAGTATGACTTTTAACAGTGACAATTTATGTATGGCAATTGCATTTTTGTAGTATATTTAAATGTAAAATAGTTCCTCCACTCATTTAATTTGCTGTTTAATTAGTTGACTGCTGTACAGAGGTATGACTTTTTAACAACATAAAATTTTGGGATTAAATTGTCAAGGCAGTCATTTAAGGGAGCTTTCTGTCAAACTGTTGTGTGCTGTTACACAATTCTGTTTTTTTCAGGTATCTTAATCAGACTAGAGACCATTTGTTCATCTCTGATGTGGAATCCTCCATAATCACAGAGGTGAGAGCTGTCTGAGGGGGCATCATTCAGACAGCCATGAGGGTATCCTGCATCCTCACTGGCATCCCAGCTATGAGGATATTTATGATGCCCCTAACCTCACCTGCTGCATGAGGAGGGACAAGTTAACTGCATCAGCCTTGGGACCCCAGTGCCTTCGCCATAGGGGTGCACCCTTAAACACGACTTTTATGAAGTCCTGTCATGCCTCTGTAGACTAAGGCTGTACATAAATCTGAGCAACTTTTTGTTTCTTTTTATGCCAGGACACAGGGATTAGCAGTTTCTAAGCAAACCATCTTCTCCTAGATTTTGAAAAGCTATTTCCTTTTATTATTTATTTCATGGCAAACAGCTTTCTGCCTCTGTTCAGGCCCATTCTCCCAGGGCAGTGGCATCCTCTGGGGCTTTCTTTAAGGGTTTGGACATTGGTTCCATCCTTGAAGCTGCTACTTGGTCTTCTGTGCATATCTTCACTAAACATTCCAAGTTGGATGTCATTTTCAGAGCCAGGATGGGATTTGCCAAAGTTATCCTTCATGGGTTTGTGGAGGGTTCCTCTTTACCTTCCCCCTACCCTTTCTTACAGTAGCTTTTGTACTTTCCCATAGATGAATACTTCTTCTTTTTTTTCGACTGTTCCCATTAGGGGTCACCACAGCAGATCATCTGTTTCCATTTCTTCCTGTCCTCTGCATCTTGTTCTGTCACACCATCCACCTGCATGTCCTCTCAAACCACATCCATAAACCTTATCTTAGGCCTTCCTCTTTTACTCTTACCTGGCAGCTTCATCCTTAGCATCCTTTTCCCAATATACCCAGTATCCCTCCTCAGCACATGTCCAAACCAATGCAATATCATCTCTCTGGCTTTGTCTCCAAACCGTCCAACCTGGGCTGACCCTCCAATATGCTTATTCCTAATCCTGTCTACCCTCGTCACACCCAGTGCAAATCTTAACCATCTTTAACTCTGCCACATCCAGCTCTGACTCCTGCCCTTTTGTCAGTGCCACTGTCTCCAACCCATATAACATAGCTGGTCTCACTACCCTCTTGTAGACCTTCCCTTTCACTCTTACTAGTACTCGTCTGTCACAAATCACTCCTGACACTTCTCCACCCACTCCATCCTGCCTGTACTCTCTTCACCTCTCTTCCACACTCGCCATTACTCTAAACTGTTGATCCCAAGTATTTAAACTTATCCACCTTCACCAACTCTACTCCCTGCATCCTCACCATTCCTCTATCCTCCCTCTCATTCACATACATATATTCTTAGTCCTGCTGACCTTCATTCCTCTCCTCTCTAGAGCATATATCCACTTCTCCAGGATCTCCTCAACCTGTTCCCTACTCTCACCACATATGACAATGTCATCTGCAAACATCATAGTCCACAGGGACTCCTGTCTGATCTTGTCTGTCAACCTGTCCATCACTACTGCAGATAAGAAAGGGCTCAGAGCTGATCCTTGATCTAATCCCACCTCCACGTTAAACACATCTGTCACTCCCACTGCAGATCTCACTGCTGTCACACTACCCTTGTACATATCCTGTACCACTCATTCATACTTCTTTGCCACTCCCAACTTCCTCATACAATACCACAACTCCTCTCTAGGCACCCTGTCATATGCTTTCTCTAAGTCTACAAAAACACAATGCAACTCCTTCTGACCTTCTCTGTACTTCTCCATCAACACTCTCAGAGCAAACATCACACCTGTAGTGCTCTTTCCTGGCATGAAACCATACTGCTGATCACTAATCATCACCTCCCTTCTTAACCTAGCTTCCACTACTCTTTCCCTTAACTTCATGCTGTGACTGATCAGTTTTATCCCTCTGTAGTTACTACAGCTCTGCACATCACCCTTATTCTTAAAAA
The DNA here is from genome assembly GCF_019279795.1 of Protopterus annectens. Classification (NCBI taxonomy): domain Eukaryota; kingdom Metazoa; phylum Chordata; order Ceratodontiformes; family Protopteridae; genus Protopterus; species Protopterus annectens. The sequence goes on from NC_056747.1 coordinate 279,402,103, forward strand.
TCAATACCAAAACACTTTTTCTCCACTCCTCAGGTATCCTCTCACTTTCCAAGATTTCATTAAACAATCTGGTTAAAGATTCCACTGCCACTTCTCCTAAACACCTCCAAGCTTCCACAGGTATGACATCTGGACCAACAGCCTTTCCATTCTTCATCCTCTTCATTGCTATCCTTGCTTCCTCCTTGCTAATCCATTGCACTTTCTGATTCACTATCCCCACATCATCCAACCTTCTCCATCTCTCATTCTCTTTATTCATTAGCTCCTCAAAGTACTCTTTCCATCTGTTCAACACACTCTCCTCACTTGTGAGTACGTTTCCCTCTTTATCCTTTATCACCCTTACCTGCTGCACATCTTTCCTAGCTCGGTCCCTCTGTCTAGCCAATCAATACAGGTCCTTTTCTCCCTCCTCAGTGTCCATCCTTTCATACAACTCTCCATACACCTTATCCATAGCCTTTGCCACCTCTCTCTTTGCCATGCACCTCATCTCCTTATACTCCTGTATACTTTCTTCATCTCTCTGACAATCCCACTTCTTCGCCAACCTCTTTCTCTGTATACTCTCCTGTACTTCCTCATTCCACCACCAGGTGTCCTTGTCCTCCTTCCTCTGTCCAGATGTCACACCAAGCACCTTTCTATCAGTCTCCCCTACTAGCTCTGCTGTACTTACCCAGCTGTTCGGTAACTCTTCACTGCCACGCAGTGCCCATCTTAACTCTTCTCTGAACTCCACCTCACAATCACCCTTTTTCACTTTCCACCATTTGATCCCTGGTGCTGCCGTCACACTCCTCCTCCTCTTCTTGATCACCAATGTCATCCTACAAACCAACATTCTATGCTGCCTAACTACAATTTCCCCTGCCACCACTTTACAGTCTCCAATCTCCTTCAGACTGTCCCTTCTACATAAGACATAATCCACCTGTGTGCATCTCCCTCCACTCTTGTATGTCACCCTATGCTCCTCCCTCTTCTTAAAATAAGTATTCACCACAGCCATGTCCATCCTTTTCGCAAAATCCACTACCATCTGTCCTTCTGTATTCTTTTCCTTAACACCATGATTTTGAAGGACATAGCACAGTTGTGTAAGATCTTACCATAACAGTAGATGTCCTTCTCATCACTGTTGCAGTGTTCAGTCCCTCCCTCCTACTCCCTTTTTCTCCTTTTTTTCTGTTGGGAACATCTGCCTGGCCAAGGGGTCTTTACCCTTCACCTTAAGCATTTCCTCTTTCCTTGGATACACAAGATCTCCTTTTTCCTGGTGCACCTCAGTTCAGACTTTGGAACATCCATATGTCACCTTTATGCCCTACACTGATGAGGAAGCATACAGTTTGCGTATGGCAGTGATAAGAATTATATGCCTTGGTATTCTGGCTGGACATAGGGCTATCCTTGGTAGGAGATCCCATAGATTATGAATACTAAAACACTGATATGAAAGGACATCTATATATTATCCCTAGTGCACAAGGAAGGCGTTGAGTAATTTCAAAGCAGGACCACAGGGAAAATTACATGTAGCTAAACACCTGGTAGACTGAGAAAATTTAATGTAACTTCTCACCTGGGGCAGAAGGAAGATATTTAGTAGTTCCAGACCTGGGATACCAGAAGAGCTTCAGGTAACTTCACATCTATAGTGAAGGGAGGACTTTAAGTTACTTAATATCTTTTTTGGCACACTGTAGGTTTTAGACAAATTCACACCTTGTACACAAAGAGGACTTTGAGTAGTATTACATTGATAACATATGGAAAAATGTAGGTAACTTCACACCTGTGGCACAGGGAAGGCTTTAGGAAACTTTACACCTTAGGCATAAAGAATTATTTTCAGAACTTTGCATCTGTGGCACAGGGAAGAATATAGGTAACTTCACACCTGTGGCACAGTGGAGTGGGGGATTAGAAAACTGCACACCTGTGGCATAGGGAAGGATATAAAGAACTTCATACTCTTGGCACAGGAGGGTTTCTTGTAACTTCTGACTAGGGCACAAGGAAGGCTCTAGGTAAATTCACACCTGTGGCACAGGGGAAAGCTTTAGGTAACTTGACATTTCTGGAACAGGGAAGGCTTTAGGCAACTTCACACCTGTGGCACAGGAAAGGCTTTAGGTAATTTCACACCTGTGTCATAGGGAGCACTTTAAAGAGCCTTCCACCTGTGGCACAGAGAGGGCTTCACAGGGAGAGCTTTAGGGAATACTTTAGGTAGCTTTGCACTCTTGACACAGGAGGGTTTCATAATTTCATAGTTATGGCACACAGAAAGCTTTAGGTAACATCACATCCTAGGTATACTGTGGGCTTCAGATAACATCACAAATGGGGTACAGGGAGGATTTCACTCACCATCACACCCAGGATACACAGAGGAAAGTCAATAAGACCAAAAATGTTAGAAGTCTGACAAAGCAGATGAACACAGTAATCAAGACTATTAACAGAAATTCATGGGATATAACAGAGGTAAAGAGGATATATTATTGTGCATATAAATTAATAACAGATAAAGTCTTACCACAAAAACAAAGGAAAAAGGAAAATGAAGGGAAGAAATCAAATGCCATTATGGAAGCATCGAATAGAGAACAGTATAAACCAATTAAGACAAGACATGTTACTGTTAGAGGAGTATAGAAGGGGGAACAGATCAACAAAATTACTTAAAAAGATAAACATGATAAAAACAATGTGCAGTATCAGAACAAACAAATATCTACTGTACAGTACTGAAAATAATAAATTAAAGATATCAGCACAAGCAGAAAAACTTAGAAGATATGCAGATAAATATAAAGCAAAAGTGCAAAAACAAAAAATTGAAAGACCAATAAACTAATAAAAACACAAAAACGAAATAGCTGAAGTACCTTTCAACAGGATAGTTTATTGTTAGCGCTTTTGTTTAGACAAATTTCCAAACTTCTTCAGACATCCTATCCCAACATGCAATAGTATTTATAGGGATAACAATTAACCTTGATTGCCCAGCAAATTGAAAAATTACTAGAATAAATTCTTAAAGTTGTATATACTAAAATTGTATATACTAAAGTTGTTCACCTCAAAACACAAAAAGAAACTATCAAAATAATGTCATAATCAAGAAGTAAGAATACTAGTACAAAGTTTTAAGATGTATAAATGTCTAAAAAAAATGACAAAAATAAAAATATGTATGTCACGATAAGATATAAATATGTATATGTAAAACTAAAATTAATTATTTAATGATGATAATAAAATCAGTCAGATAAAATATGTTTATATCTTACCTATTCAATGCTTTAAGTTTCAAAATACACATTTTCATTGAGCCCAGGAAAAATATGGGCAAAAGTACGAATTTGCCATAGTAATTCATTTTCCTCCAGCTTAAGCTGCCAAGGTCCCCCTCTAACACTATGTTTTTCTTGATATAAAATGGTGAAAAGAAACTTATGAGTGGGGGTAGTCCAAAGATAGAAGAGGTCACTTAAGGTTAATCATTTGTTAACTGAGGGGGTGGAGCTAGGAACTAAACCTTCTATTTAAGGAGTAAAATAAAACATTTCAGAGCTTTACCAGAAAGGCTCATCCAGACTCTGCTACACTTTGCTGTGAAGGAAAGGTTAGTTTGCTTTTATTTTTTGTTACTTTATTGCCTTTCTATATTTTGAATACTGTGGTTTGTTTTCTTTACCTTGTGTTTTACTTGCATTCTGCTTTAACAGCATATTAAAACTTCAAAAGGGACCATAGCTTTCTCTCTCTTCTGAATCAGGCAGAAATTAGAACTGATCAATTAAGGACTCATTCATAAGATGGAAGAGGTCATTTAAGGTTAATCATTTGTTAACTGAGGGGGTGGAGCTAGAAACTAAACCTTCTATTTAAGGAGTAAAATAAAACATTTCAGAGCTTTACCAGAAAGGCTCATCCAGACTCTGCTACACTTTGCTGTAAAGGAAAGGTTAGTTTGCTTTTATTTTTTGTATTACTTTATTGCCTTTCTATATTTTGAATATCGTGGTTTGTTTTCTTTACCTTGTGTTTTACTTGCATTCTGCTTTAACAGCATATTAAAACTTCAAAAGAGACCACAGCTCTCTCTCACCTGAGTCAGGCAGAAATTAGAACTGATCAATTAAGGACTCATTCATAAGATAGAAGAGGTCACTTAAGGTTAATCATTTGTTAACTGAGGGGGTGGAGCTAGGAACTAAACCTTCTATTTAAGGAGTAAAATAAAACATTTCAGAGCTTTACCAGAAAGGCTCATCCAGACTCTGCTACACTTTGCTGTGAAGGAAAGGTTAGTTTGCTTTTATTTTTTGTATTACTTTATTGCCTTTCTATATTTTGAATACTGTGGTTTGTTTTCTTTACCTTGTGTTTTACTTGCATTCTGCTTTAATAGCATATTAAAACTTCAAAAGGGACCACAGCTCTTTCTCTTCTGAATCAGGCAGGAATTAGAACTGATCAATTAAGGACTCATTCATAAGATGGAAGAGGTAATTTAAGGTTAATCATTTGTTAACTGAGGGGGTGGAGCTAGGAACTAAACCTTCTATTTAAGGAGTAAAATAAAACATTTCAGAGCTTTACCAGAAAGGCTCATCCAGACTCTGCTACACTTTGCTGTGAAGGAAAAGTTAGTTTGCTTTTATTTTTTGTATTACCTTATTGCCTTTCCATATTTTGAATACTGTGGTTTGTTTTCTTTACCTTGTCTTTTACTTGCATTCTGCTTTAACAGCATATTAAAACTTCAAAAGGGACCACAGCTCTCTCTCTTCTGAATCAGACTTGCATTCTGCTTTAACAGCATATTAAAACTTCAAAAGGGACCACAGCTCTCTCTCTTCTGAGTCAGGCAGAATTTTTTCCTGCCCTCCCACCCAGTTACAGTTGTCTTGTTAAATGCCACTGTCTTTCTAGTTGCCTGCCTCTTATGTTAATCTGACCATATATCACATTTCCCCTCTACTTTCACTGGCTTGTGTGAGTAATCACAAAATCATCATTTTTGAAATCTCTCCCCTTCAACTATTTATATTTCTTTGCCATCCTACTGTATTCCATAGTACCAGAATACAAAAGTGACCACCCTTTTCAACCCATCTTGCTGTTTTAAAAATAGTAACTCTCCACTAAACCTTAACTTTTTAAACAGGTAAAACTTAAGTTACCTACTTTCACATCTAACTTCTCTAGTGCATCATGCGGTGTGCATTTTTTTTTCATCTTACCTTTAAGCATCCCTGTGACTAGCACTTTCTTTAATACCTGCTGGAAAGCACTAGGAAGCCTTAAACTGATACAAGCACTCAATTCTCCTTGTTAATAAGGAGATATTAATAGTAGGCACTAAACAGCCTATGACTGCAAAGTACCTTGCTAAGGTAAGGGAAAACAGCTCCTGTACTTTACAAAAAAAAAAAAAAAAACACCAAACCAGGCATGTCCAAGGGTCAGCTTCCAGTGAATCTGGGCATACTGGGGCAATGCAGCAATTGCCTCATGTACACAGACAACCCTCTCCTCCTATCACCCAACACTACAATCTGTGAGAGATGCACTTACATAGCCAAAATGGAAGCAATGCTCTCGCCACTCAAGATTGTGCTAGACAGTCAAGAGGAGAAGGTTAGCACCCACACTACACCTCAAGCAACACATAGCCCTTCTAAACCCACACCACCAACACCTACATATAGCAACACTAAATCCACATATGCAGAGGCTCTTAACTGTAACCTGCCCAAGCACGAAGGACCTCTGAAGCTGAAACACAAACAAACACCAATCACAACCAAAATGTCATATAGTTCACAACACCAGTGTGCTACCCAGCAACAGCCCCTAAGGCAAGACAATGTACCTAACACTTTAGTCATAGGTGTCTCTATAGTCCAGCACACTGATGTCCCTCTCACCAGGTTGAACAAGAAGAAAATTACAGTCAGCTGCCTGTCAGGTGCCAGGATCCGCCACATAATGCATGCACTCAACTCACTCCACAACAAGTACAGATATGACTCTGTCATTGTCCATGTTGGAGTGAATGACTTGAGACGTACCTCCCTGGACTACATGAAAAGAGACATAGAAGAGCTCTTGGATCATGTGGCCGAGGCAGGTATGACCTTAACCCTGAGTAGCATCCTGCCTTCACCCAGAATGATACCACAATATAAGGACAAAATGATTGACTTCAAAAATTGGCTAAGCTTTTAGTGTCATTCAAAGGGGATCCAGTATCTGTCTGCCTGGGACGATATGATTGACAGACCACGATGCTTTGCCAGAGATGGTCTGCACCTGTCACCCCTGAGATTCAGGTTACTGGCTAAGGCTCTTGCCACCCCTATAGTGCCTTTTTTAGGCAAAGTTCAAAGGACAAAACCACCACCGTAACAAGTACAAGCATGCAAAATCTGAAGGTAATGCTACTCAATGCTAGAAGTCTAAACATCAAAATGCACTTTCTCGAGACACTCCTAAAAATGGAGAACATCGATATCTATGCAGTAACTGAGACCTGGTTCAAGGCTTCAGAGAGCACCCCTGCAATACCAGGCTACAACTCTTACCACACTTTTTGGCCACCAAACCAGGACCGAAACACTAAAGGTGGAGGAGTGTCAATATTCACCATGGATATTCACACCACCAGGCTAGTTGCCCAACACAATGCATCTGAAATTCTCCAGGTGCAACTAACACTAGGTAAGACTGCAATCCAAATTGTAGCTTGCTACAGATCCCCCACCATACCCCATGATTCTCACTATACCTCTCTAAACATACTGGAAAATATTAAGATAGAATCAAACACCCTAATACTGGGTGATTTTATCTACCCTGCCATTAACTGGGAAAACTACTCATGTACCAACACCTTTGCCCAACGGTTCTTAGAATTCATAAATTCCAACGCTCTGGATCAACTAATCCATATTCCCACCAGGGGCTCCAATATCCTAGACCTGGTCATTACCAACATGGGAAATCGATGCTCCACACCTATGGTCACCCACTCATTAGTCAGGTCTGACCATAAGCTAATCACCCTTAACATCCACATCTCACCCCCACCCCCCAGTAAGGAAACCTCCATAAAAAACTTCTCCAAAGCCAACTTCATGCTACTTAAGTCAGAAGTGACAAACTTCATGCCACCCATGCAGACGGGAACTGAAAGTTTGCTGAATCCTACACTAAGGCACTGTACGAGCACATCCACTCATGCATGAATCATGCCATCCCAAATAGAACCAAGATGCTCTCATCCAAAAAAAGGAAGCCGATCTGGTGGTCCCCTGCCATAAACAAACTTTACAAAAAAAGGAAGAAACTGTTGCAGAAAAGAGGAAAATCCCAGGATGCAAAAAACTCCCTTACCAGCCTCAGTAAGAAACTGAGATCCCTCATAAAATCCTCCAAAGCTAGTTACGAAAATAAAATTGGCAAAGATTCCAAAGACAGCCACAAGGCATTCTATAACTATGTCAAGAATCTAAATGGCAATGCTCAGATCTGCTCTGAGCTAAAACAGAATGGCATTAAATATAATGATCCCAAGGATATTGCCAATATCCTGGCAGATCGATTCAGTGCCAACTTCACCCCCCTCTCACCCCCTAAATGGCCCATCTCAATACCGGAAGATTGCCAAATTCTGGTAATAACGGCCACACAGGTAAAAAACGCACTCTCCAAAGCTAAGAATACAGCATCCATGGGACCAGATGACATCCTGGACTGTGTACTACATGAACTACAATATGAACTGACACCTCACCTAAGTGTCATGTTTAATCATAGCCTCACCTCAGGTTTCATGCCCACTGAGTGGCGCAGAGCTACAGTTATCCCACTCCACAAGGGGGGATCCACCTTGGATCCGGGAAACTACCATCCCATCAGTCTGACAAGCCTTATCTACAAGGCCATGGAGTGTATTATCATGGAACTTATAAACAAAGACATTGGCAACCTTCAAACACTGGACCCCACCCAGTTTGGGTTCGTGAACAGCTGATCTTGTCTCCTGAACCTGATTGACTTCTTTGAATCAGTCTCTGGAGCCATGGACAAGGGTAAGGTGGTTCCCACAGCCTATCTAGACCTTTCCAAGGCCTTTGACACCATTCCCCACTCTGGTGTCATAGATAAACTTACTAAGCTGGGCATTAATCCCTACGTCACCCAATGGGTTGCTAGCTGGCTTACAGATAGGACCCACACTGTAAAAGTAGCCAACTCCAAATCCAGCTCCAGACAAGTGACAAGTGGAGTACCTAAAGGTTCAGTCCTGGGACTGCTCTTGTTTGGCATCTACTTCTCAGAAGTACAGGCCAACACTAAGGGACACTGGCTAACAAAGTTTGCAGATGACTGCAAACTGGGAGCCATTATTGAATCCCCAAATGATGTGGATACTCTACAAAAGGGCCTTACAGAAACAGATGCTTGGTGCCAGAGCCATGGGCTCAAGCTCAATGCCAAGAAATGTATAGTTATCCCCTTTGGGAAAAAACATGTATCTGTGAATTACCATATAGGTGGCAGTACACTAAACACCAAAAGTGTGATACGAGACTTATGGACACAGGTGGACAGTGGTCTCACCTTCGATAACCACATTGCCACAACAGTCAGGAAATTCTTCTATGTGGCACACCTCATCACTAAGGGCTTTTCATCCAGAAAAAAGGAGGTCATTGTCACACTGTACTCATCCCTCATTAGACCCATTATAGAATACAATGCCCAGTTTGGTATGTACCTCTCAAGACGTCTGCAACAACTGGAAAGGCCGCAGAAATACCTCACTAAAAGAATCACAGGCCTAAAGCAGATGCACTATGCTGACCGCCTTAAAAAACTCCAGCTATACTCTGTCGCATATCGTCTACTCAGAGACGATCTCTGCTTAACATACAAGGCCATGTCAAACCCAGAGCTGTTGGACATGCTACATTTAAAGAAATCCCAATCCCTCAGAGCCACACGCTCAAGGGAGCTAAACCTTGTCATCACAATGAACAAAACATGCTGGAGGGATAGGTTCCTGACCCAGAGACTCCCCAGACTATGGAATAGATTGCCCATACATGTCAAGCAGAGTGCCTCTTAGGCCCTCTTCAAAAGGAACCTTGACGATTGTATAGGAGAAAGGAAATTCACCCCGGGGATCACATCAGTCGCCCTGTTAGACAGGGGTCCAGGGAAGTAAATAGTGTGGGAAGAAATAGCCAGGGAATTGTTATGGCTAGGCTTGTATAGGCCCTAGGGCTAATAGTCTAGAACCAACCTATGAACCTAAGTATGCTTGGCAAGCGCATTAAGTGAATTACCTTTATTAATGTGATATAAATGTTTATATATTTTTTGTCTTAGGGTTCTCTCTGTTTTCCCAGTATAAAATGATTGGCACTGTTAACACAGTGCTACATAAACTATTGTCTTGGATTCGCAATTATATTTCATATTCACTTGATATGTTTGACCTCTTTAGCCTTAGTCTATATGATATATGCAAAGGCTGATTGAGCTTTCTATTTATGTGTGTGTCTTCTAAAATCAAAGACCAGTTTTTATATAGTATATTCAACACAAATTTGGCATTTATAGAGTATGTGGTTATGAATGTAGAACCAGTATAGGCCACATTATTGATTTGCATAGTAATAACTGTGGTAGCCGTAGGGTCACATAAGTTCATAACACTTCTGGCAGGTTATACCCCTTATTCAACATAGGCCGAAAATGGCCATTCTGTTTTTTATTAGCTACTTCCTTCCAAATTTGATTGAATAGTCCCCTGGGATATCCTCTGCTAATAAACATATCTCTGAGAAGACTACATTCTGCTAAGAAATCATGTTCTAAGGTTACCATCCTAGCAGCCTTGACCAACTGTCCCTTCATCACTGCTTTCTTTTGATGAAAGGGATGGCTGCTAGAGAAATGTAGGAATGTGTTCGAATATGTGGGTTTCCTAAAAATTATAGTTTTATATCTATTATGAACTATGTCTTTAGATATAGAAACATCCAAAAAATTAATAGTGTCAGTTTCAAACTGATAAGTGAAGTCAAGAAAATCAGTAAGCTGTCAAAGTTCATTAATAAAACGTAAAACCGTAGTATCATCACCTTTCCAAATAAAAAACATGCCATCCTGGTATCTCATGTACCAGGATGTATGTGTTTGAAAAAGGTGTTTTTTAAACAAAAATTCATGTTCCCAATGGGCTAATACACAATTGGCAAAACTACCACCACAGGGTGCCCCCATGGCTATACCTGACGTTTGTTTGTACATCTGGCCATTAAACAACATAAAATTGTTAGAAAGGACTAACTGTAGTAGTGTTTCAATGACATTAATGTTATTATTGTCTGTCCCCTTATCTGTAAGTAAAGATCTAACCCAATCTAGGCCCAGCTCTTGGGGAATAACAGTGTATAGATCTTTTATATCTACTGTTAAAAAGTTGTAATCTGCATAGAATTCCAAATTGTTAATGCCATGCAAAACCCCCATGAGTCTGGGCATATTTGTTTCTCACTTTTAATTATTGGTTTGAGCTTATTATCCACATATTTGGCACACGCATATGTGATTGACCCCCTCCCATCCACTATAGGTCTTAAAGGTGGATTAGGTACACTCGTGTGTATTTTAGGGGAACCAAAAATCGTGGGTATCCGTGGTGCTATCATTGTCAGGTAGTGCAAAGTATCTAAACAAATACTTCCTTCAAGAAATAAATCATTAATGATGCCATGTATTTTTTATATGCAATATTTACCTGGTTAATACTAGAAACACAATAATGATCACTGTCTAAAACATTCAGCATTCTCTGTTGGTAATCATTTTCATACATAAATATTAGGCCTCTGCCCTTATCGGGCTTCATTATTCTAATTCCGTGCATTTTAAGAGATGCTAGAAAATCCTATTCATCAGCTGTCATATTAAAATGCACATTCTTTGTGTTATCACCCAGTAAACCCACACTTAAATCCATTTCACAAATGCATTCAAATAGTGCCAAAGTTGGATGCAATGATGGATTAAACAGACTAGAGACTCTTAAATCACTAGTTAAACCAGGAGTATTACCCATAAGAACAGTAAGATTAAGTTTCCGAACAAAGGTTTTCAAGTCTAAAATTGTTCTTGCCAAATCCGCTTTTTTATCGGAACAAAGGTTAATCCCTTAGACAAAAAATCAATAAACTGAATGTTAACATTAAAATTAGTGTAATTAAACACTTTAAAGTCACCTTTGCTACTGATTAAAATAGAAGGATGGGTAGGAGCGTCACAAATAAGGAAGTCTTGGACTACCTCCTCCGGTGATTCTGCTTCCTTCGTTGTTGCTGGCCCTGTCCCTTTGCATACTGTTGCTGTCTGGCAATTTTCGGGTGAGCTCCTTGAAAACCATGGCCATTATTATCATTAAAATTGTTGGCTTGTAATTGTTGCGCAGCTCCACCATTTTTAGTCCTTTCACTCCGCCTCAACTGCTGAGGTTGGACAATTACATCATTTCCCACATCACCACCATCCTTGTCGACTGACAATTGATCACTGTTAACCCTTCCATCACCCATAAAAATCAATGGTTGTGGAGGAAGGGGATAGGCAGCCCTTTGTTCGTAAGCTCGAACATCTCTGTCGAACTTCTTTTTCTTAGTATCAATGGCTCGTTTTATAAGAGAGTCTATGGAAGAAAAGATATGACCATACTCGTATCTATACCTGTTGAAGTCTGCATTTAAAGTGATGTCTCTTTCCAAGACTTCCAATTCACTTTTAAGTGAGTTAACCTGAGTTTTATAGTGTTTAACCAGGGAACCCAAAAACTTGATCCCCTGTCGATCAAACAGGCATAGTAAGTCATGATGAAACGTGGATTTAGGAATAAGACCCACAGGGTAACGCCATTGCTGAAGCCCCTTCGGTATTATCCCTTTATTGATGCATTCCTGTAAATAACTAATCTCTGACTGGAGTTTATGATATCTAAGAAGTTTTTTATCAAATGCATTTAAATTAAGAATGATAGAAGGATCATTACCGACATAAGGGCTGTTCGTATTGCTACTGTTAGCATTCAAACCGGCAAAAAAGGCGGTGTTTTGAGGTAATCAGACATAACAGGTATAGCCTCAGGTTGTGCTCTTTCTGGAGAATTGTTATTAAGACTCAACCTGTTATTAAAATTATTATGGCTATAATTAGGCCCATGATTGGGACCAATAGTATGATGCCCACTACTACTAAAATTACCATTAGAGACTTCCACATAAGTCTGCACTTAACCACTGGAACGAATGTGACTAAGTGGTATTGCAGATGGAACATGAACCTCGTTGTTCTCTTCTATTCTTTTGGACAGAGTATCAACTCTGTTCATCAATTGCTGAACAAGCATGGTCAACTTACCAATGGCATTCACCTCACTGCTGTTACTTCCAGATATACGATGATATTAAGAAAATAACAGTTGAGAGGTAGAACCAGCTTCACTCGCCATAACAGACTCCAAAAAAACGAAAGACCAATAAACTAGTAAAAAACACAAAAACGAAGTAGCTGAAGTACCTTCCAACAGGATAGTTTATTGTTAGCGCTTTCGTTTAGACAAATTTCCAAACTTCTTCAGACATCCTATCCCAACATGCAATACTATTTATAGGGATAACAATTAACTATGATTGCCCAGCAAATTGAAAAATTACTAGAATAAATTCTTAAAGTTGTATATACTAAAATTGTATATATTAAAGTTGGCACTATAATCAGTGTCAGTATATTAAAACTGGTTATACATTTAATATAAGAGGTCAAACATATCAAGTGAATATGAAATATAATTGCGAATCCAAGGCAATAGTTTATGTAGCACTGTGTTAACAGTGCCAGTCATTTTATATTGGGAAAACAGAGAGAACCCTAAGACAAAGAATATACGAATATTTATATCACATTAATAAAGGTAATTCATTTAATGCGCTTGCCAGGCATACTTTGGACTACCCCACTCATAAGTTTCTTTTCACCATTTTATATCAAGAAAAACATAGTGTTAGAGGGGGACCTTGGCAGCTTAAGCTGGAGGAAAATGAATTACTATGGCAAATTCGTACTTTTGCCCATATTTTTCCTGGTCTCAATGAATATGCTTCTATTATGTGTATTTTGAAACTTAAAGCATTAAATAGGTAAGATATAAACATATTTTATCTGACTGATTTTATTATCATCATTAAATAATTAATTTTAGTTTTACATATACATATTTATATCTTATCGTGACATACATATTTTTATTTTTGTTATGTTTTTTAGACATTTATACGTTTTAAAACTTTGTACTAGTATTCTTACTTCTTGATTATGACATAATTTTGATAGTTTCTTTTTGTGTTTTGAGGTGAACAACTTTAGTATATACAATTTTAGTATATACAACTTTAAGGATTTATTCTAGTAATTTTTCAATTTGCTGGGCAATCAAGGTTAATTGTTATCCCTGTAAATACTATTGCATGTTGGGATAGGATGTCTGAAGAAGTTTGGAAATTTGTTTAAACGAAAGTGCTAACAATAAACTATCCTGTTGGAAGTTACTTCAGCTACTTCGTTTTTGTGTAAGTACAAAAACAGCAATTCATTGATGACCCAAAAACTTTTATAGAGAACTGGGAAACAAAGCAAAAAGAATAGAAACCACCAACATAAGAAAAAATAGACACGTTTTGGGGAAGTATCTCTGAAGACCCTGTGGAACATGATGAAGATGGTGAATGGATAGAAGTAAAAGAAACAGTAAGAAGTTTAGATGTACAAACTATCAAATGAGATGAAGTAACAGCCAGAGAAATTGAAACAAAATTAAGAAAAATTTCTAATTGAAACCCCCAGGCCAGATGCAGTACCTAACTTCTGGCTAAAGGAATTAACGTCTGTACACAAAGATTTATCCATGATTAAGAACTACTTATATGTAAATCATGAACAGACACCAACCTGGTTAAAAACAGGAAAAATACTACTACTCCTTACGAGTGAACCTGCAAGCTATAAACGAAAAACTTTTCATTCAGTGATGTATAAACTATATGCTGGAATTGATGCTGACAGAGTTTATAGTCATTTAGAAGAAAAATCAATCATGGCAATAAAACAAAAGGGCAACAAAAAAAGTTATATGGAGCAAAGGATCGTTTGTTGTTAAATAAAGTTATAATGGAGAACTGTAAAAAGGGGAAGAATCTTAAGTATGGCAAGGATAGACTACAAAAAAGTACTCACCAGTATCCCACATTCATTGAAAAAAGGAGTGCTTATAGATATACAAGATATAATCTATATTGATTAATTACATTACAGTGACCATGACACAGTGGCAAAACACTTTGCAGCTAAGCCACGACAACGGACAAATTAGTATCCCAGGTATAAAAATTCAAAGGGGGATATTCCAGGGGGACTCTACATCACTGCTGATCTTTTGTCTTGCCCTTAAGCCATTATGCTCACTACTTAACAGATTATGTCATGTTACAATTTGTCTCCCAGAAAACAACCAAGTGTAAAGACTTCTCATCTTCTATTTGTGGATGATTTAAAACTGCATAGATGATATATGATGTAAGAATGTCATTTGGTCTTAATAAATGTGCAAAAGCAACATTTAAAGCAGGAAACCTGCAGCACCAAGAACATATCGGTCTGGGACAGGAACGTGCTATAAAGAAACCTGAGCAGGAGGGACTGTGTAAATATTTGGGAATTGATGAAGAATTGACAATAAAACATGAACAAATTAAAACAAAAGTCAGTAAGCAATATTTTAGAAGCCTAAAATTATTACTGAAAACAATCCTGACATCTAGGAACAAAAGTCCAAGCTATAAACCAATTTGCTCTTCCGGTTCTTACACTTTTGGGGTATTGGATCAGTTGGACAGGAAAACAAGAAAAATGCTTCACATTTATCTTCTTCTTCTTTCGTCTTTTCACAGTTAGGGGTCACCACAGTGGATCACCTGTCCGCTCGTGATTGGCAGTGGAGTTTTATGATGTTGAGGTGCCAGCCTGACGCCCAACCTTCCACAGAAGGCACACACATGCACACACTCACACCTAGGGCCAATTTAGAGTGTCCAATCCACCTACAGCATGTCTCTGGAATGAACCGGAGCACCCGGAGGAAACCCATGTGACCACAGGGTGGACATGTAGACTCCGCACAGAAGGCACCCCAGCCGAGGATCGAACCATAGAACCTCTTGCTGTGAGGCGTCAACGCTAACCAGTGCACCACCGTGGCCACCCCCTTCATGTTTATCTAATAATTTATAAAAAGCAGTGTATACCAAGTTTATATATTCTTAATTCTGAAGAAGTCTGAGGAAGGTATGAGCTTCCTTGAAACTGATTATATGCACAGATCTGTAACTGTAGGACTGCATGCCTATCTGCTGACTTCACCAGATCCAAATATAGTGTAAGTTTTAAAACATGAGGAGAACAAGTCTAAGATTACTTCCCTGCTTAGTTTAGCAAAAGTATATCAATGTCAAGTGGGAATGGAAATCAAACAACAAATAGACAAAAAAAGACAAAAATCAGCCAGGACCTGAATGTGCCAAAAAAAAGCATATAAGGAGAATGGTCTGATGAGAAAGTAGAAATGTGGAAAAAGCATAAATATAGTTGAAATTACATAAAACTCCTGGAACAACCTCATGTCAATCAGGATCTGACACAGGAATGGTTAAGGAGAGTTGAATTTAAACCAAAAGATGAAGAAGGGAGGATATTGGTGTCCCAGGACAGTGGACTACGCACACATTGGTTTACAAAGTCCATTGAACATGCGGGAGAAACAGACAAATGCAGGCTTTGTAAAATGCAAACAGTCACATATCTTGTTGCTGGGTGTGATTGATACACTAATGGTAGAGGGCCTGTATACTGAAAGGCATAATAATGTGGCAAGACTGCTACATTGGGCATTGTGTAAACATTACAATATTGAAGTAGTTGAAAAGCATTGGATTGCGAGCCACAAATCATTATAAAGAATGATTAATTTTATATCACATGGGATCACCTATTACCAACAGGTAAAAAAAATGATGATAGAGAACTAGATATAGTAGTCTATGAAAAGAAGCACTGATCATTGAAATTGCTACATTCAGTGATTACAGTGTCTTACGTGCACAAAGACACAGTCATAAAATAGCAGGATTCACAGGCAAAAATGAGAGCAATGTGGAAGAAGGATACCCAATTGTAGTAGCAGAAATGGGT
Source organism: Protopterus annectens (assembly GCF_019279795.1). Classification (NCBI taxonomy): domain Eukaryota; kingdom Metazoa; phylum Chordata; order Ceratodontiformes; family Protopteridae; genus Protopterus; species Protopterus annectens. The sequence goes on from NC_056747.1 coordinate 279,418,468, forward strand.
CTCATAAAAAAGAATTTACAGTAGTATTTATGCGACTGATACATATAACTCCATATAAATTGCAGAAGGAGTCAGTTCTGGGTACATTGTGTGTGGTAAGAAGAGCATATTTTGCTAACATCAAAGATTGAAACAATACAAACTTCATGAACTTTATCATACCTTGACTTAGGAATGGGGTCCATTCTCATTATGGTACTAGAAACCCAAAACACTTGGATAAACTGAACCGAGGGGACTTCAGGTAACTTCATACCCAAGGTACAAGAACAGCTTCAGGAGTAATGATTTAAATGCTGTCAAAACCTGCTTCAATGAAGTTTTGTTTTCTTATGTCTAGTGTTCCAGTTTGATGCAAGGATGAAACATGACACTTAGTCTCTATGGTTTGAGTAAGATTTAAGTACACTCAGCATGTAATATGTGGAGGATCTAAGATCCAAACTGGTTTGTGCTAGATTGTTAGGGCTGCCAGGTCATGACTGCTACTTCTGTAGAGCATTTATGCATGAATAGTGCTCGAGTACACTAATCATGGGTTTAACTCCAGAACAGTATAATTTCTGTGTATTACACAGTGAAGATAAGGTGAAGAAGCTAGCCCCGCAACAAACTCTGATATATTTTATTTTAGACTCTACTTATGCTGGAAAATTGGAAGAATAGTTGATTAAAGTGCCAAGATACTTCAAGCTGTTATCTTGTTTAGTTGGACCCACTGATATCTTTGTTCACTCAGAGACAAACTGATGTCTTCTAAAGAATAATACTTTTGACCTTCTTTCATTTAGTATTAAATGGGTTTGTTAAAGCAGCTACACCAACAGTTTCTTCTGGGTATCCAAGTAACAGAACTGCACTCCCTCAGTATATTAATAAAGAATGAAAACAGCAGTGGCCCAATGATAAAGACGCTCCTAAGTGATTGATCCTATACATGATTGGCAGATAAATGTTAATTATTGTCTGAAGAATTAACAGTAAGACAAGGAAGTCTGTTTATTCACATAAAAAGCAAACTATTATGGCCTATCAGCATAAATTGTTTTGGAAAACAACCAATGAACCTTCAGGTTTGAGATATGATGCCACAATCTCTAATGTGAAAATGTAATAATGCTATTAGTAATATAATTAAAAATCACATTTTAACAATACTTGTTTCAGATTCTTTGCACATAATATTATATTCATTTGTAGATCAAATTCTCAAACCTTCCACCTTTTTCTTTCAAAGCTTTCTCTATTAAATCTACTACAAATCTGTTAAATGAATTACAAGAAGTGTAAAATTCTAAATCTGCAGCCTTATACCTTAATTTCTTGGAAGAATGATACCTAGGATTGTTAGGTTCTTAACCTACACTTCAACATTTTACTTGCATCTGGTATTTTCCTCCAGAGGTCAAGGATTTTATTACAATCCCATTTCCAAAAGTATCTCCTCCAGCTTCCCCTAAAGAATATAGACCAATAACAAACCTTTGCCCCTTGCAAAATATTTGAAAACTTATCTATGAGCAACTACGTTAACATGTCAATAAATTTAGCCATCTGTCTCATGTTTAACATGATTTTCAAAGCAGTTACAGCACTCTGTTGTTTGCCTTTTCTATTGCTGATAAGGTATACATAAACACGAAAAAAGGGTATTTACATATTTATCATGGGCCTCTGACTGTTGATCTCTTGCTTTTAAAAAACTCTAAACCATTAGGATTGGGTAATAGACCTCTATAATGGTTCAAAAATGACTTGTCTTGTAAAATATTTAACATCCTATGTGGAAGCAACCCATCAAACTGTACTATTTTAAAACTGGTGGTCCACATGGTTTCAGATTTCTGGCTAGCAACCTTTTATTGTGGCTGAAATAGACTAAGGCCACTTCTCTCAGACCTCCCCTACCCCTCCCATCTTATCCCCTCTCCCCACCCACTTTCCACCCATTTCTTGCTGTCAGAGTCACATCGGAGGGGGGGGGGTGTCCTCTTTTCCTGGTTTGCAATGCTTTTTTTTTTAACAGAAAAGTATAGTAAATCTGCCGATTTTCTGGACTACCAATCAGTTTGATTTCAGGATATTCTGAAAAAAAAAATGGATAGGTGACTATTTTTTTCATCATGTATTAATTACTTAACTGCCTGTCTCTCTTCAGTTCATCTGACCATGTATGTCAATGATATTCTATTAAGTAGAGCTCGAAACAGTGCTAAAACTATCCAAATGCAATTACAAAAAGATTCTAACATCTTGTCATGGGTACAGTAAATTAAACTGGTTGTCAACACATCTGAAACATCAAATATGCTTTCTGAAATTGTTCAAAAGTTAAAAAAAACTGCAAATGTCCTCGTTTTTACAAGATCATCTTAGGAAACCTATCCAGCAGCTACATCTCCAATAAGATTAAAGATCATGGCTTGACCATTTTTGTTTTATAACCATCATGTACAGCACAATGTTGGTAAGGTTCCTACTTCAGACATACTATACTATTGCAAACTTCTTTACTGTTGAATTGAAGAAAATTTTAAATACCTGCATACTTATTCCCGAAATGGAATATGCCCTCCATGTAGTACCACTGAATTACAGCTTTATTACTATTGTACTTTAAATCCCTAAAGTTTGAGCAATACTGCCTCACTGTTAAGAAAGTTAAATATACCTTACTGCTTTTGTTTTACTTTACTTTCCAGCTTTCCTGTGTTTAAATGCTGTACCTGTTTAGTTAATAGATTATTAATAAAGTGTTGCAGCTAATCTCTCAGCTGCTAGAGCCAAGGTTACCCCACTTTCCAAAGACTAGGCTTTGTTCTCTCCAAAGGTGAAGAGAGTTTCTGAATCATTGCTCCTGTCAGCTGAAACCTTCTTCCCACATATGCATACAATGAACTCAGACTATTTCAATAATTAAATTCACAAATTACCTTGGAAATGACTATGCACACAAACACCTGGATTCAGAAAGAATCTCATAGCAGATGGTAAGAGCTGAGACCAAAAAATGACTGAAATGCAATTCAGAGACTTGTTAGCTGCAATGAGGAAATACCTCATTTCAGCTAATATGCATATCTCTAACTCATCAGTAATTACTGCAAATGTAAATCAGCACTTTCCTGTGTTAAGCAGCTCTGGTGGCCTTCGCATCACTTTGGCAGAGGCACACTCACCTTACACACACAGATACAGACACAGACACAGACACACACACAGACACACACACACACACACACACACACACACACATTTCTTATCTGTCCCTGAGCTGAGGAAATCCCATTGATGTATTCTCTTAGTTTTGTCTCTGCCCCATAAATCAGAAATCCTTACAGTTAACCAATAATGTCAGCTGTTATGAGTCTTATTCTTATTGTTGGGAAACTGCATCACAATGCAGGAAACGTTACTATATTAACTTTTAAAGTGAATCATACAGACAAGCACCCATCCTTCGTAAATGTCCTTGATTTTTACAGAACTCTCCTAATATTGCTTCTTATATGTGCCCTGTCCCTTGTAACTCTCAAAATGTTGCAGTTAGTTGATAATGCCGGATATTAGAGTTTCATAGTTCTTATGGTGTACAAAAACCCACTAACACAAACCATCCTCAGTTAGAACAGCCAGTTAAGACTCAGGCCTGGCTAAGACTGTGGGCTTTGAAACTCCCCTTTACTGCAACTTTTTTTCAGTGTAATAACCCTGGTTCCTGGTGCTGTTTCAGAAGAATAACACTCTACTTAAAAGTTGGGTTGTGTGCTGAGGGCACAGAGCTTGACGTATGTTGTAGTTTACTTTTACATCACTGGTGTGTAGTGCTCCCCCCCCCCCATACACCTTATATGCTGAAAAACTGTTGTTCCATTAACTTTTACATATCACTAGTGTCACCACCCAGTATTGCAGGATTTGCTCGGTAGTAACTCACACATTCATGTAAATTTACAATGCCCCTTCCTGATTGCATTCACAGACATACTCACCCAGACATGCATGCAAGCATATACACACACACACATGCACACTATATATATATATATATATATATATATATATATATATATATATATATATATATATATATATATATATATATATATATATATATATATATATATACCCTGCTCCTATAGCAGGGTATCCTATGATACTAAGCTCCTTCTGCAAACATCCAGGTCGACACACAGTCACACGCTTACCTGATACTACTAATCCTTCTGCATTCACTCAGATATGCAGTCACACACATATACATCATGGTCATTACTACCTGCTCTGTAAACTCCCTGGCACTTACCTGTAATACAATGTCAACCATTAAAAGTAATGGCCAAATGTTAACTTTTAGTCATGTTCATTAACATCGATTCTCTGAATCTCTCGGCTACTTGAATGCCTTACCACAAGCATTTCTGGGATGGCACATGGTTATTTACTACAAGTTACTCTTCTGGATTGCCTTATTAGCATTTATAGTAGGTGTGATGCCCCATCACTGGACCAGTAATCAAAGAGCCTCAATCCTGACCACTGGCACCAGTGGGGGACGTACATTGGAAGGATGACAAGTACACACACAGTATTTCCAGATGCAGCTCTCTGCATCAAGTGCAATTTCCCTTAAGATCACACAAAGACCACAGTCAGTCTGGGGCTGTTTTCTCCCTCTTTCTCCAGATCTCTAATAAGACTCCCCAGTGGCAGAGCTATAGAGTTGAGTCCTTAGCCGGGGTCCAAGCCAAGTCCTCTAACAATCTCTGTCTAACCAGTGCTTTTTGTCCCTGCCCAAGAAGCTGACACACACACACACACACACACACACACACACACACACACACACACACACTCTTCGAGATTTGTTTGACATACACACACACACACACACACACACACACACACACACACACACACACACACACACACACACCTAGGAAAGGCTGGCACATGTTTACTTGGTATGCCCCTTATGCCCAGACTATAAGGTAGTTATCAGTGACACCAAAACCCCTTATCAGCTACTTTAAGGCCCTTAACAAAGGGTGTCCAATCTTACTGTGTAATATTACTATCAATACAAATGGTAGTTTGACCAAGAGCAAGGCTATTAGGAGTGGCCCACAGTGTCACCAAATAAATATGCAAGTAGTCTAAGAACTTAAATATCTCTACAAAGATCGGCTACAGTGAAAGGTTTAAATATATTTAATAATAAATAAAAGAACAAGACAATATTAAATATATATTTACATTATCATCAAAGTCCAAAATCACAGGAAATATTTAAAACAACATTGCAGGACATTCTGAAATAAAGAAAGATATCTAAACTAAGTGTTGCTATATTCCTGACTATATCTAAAATAATTATACTGTTCCCTAGGTAGACTTACTCAGAGCAAGGCAAATGTGTGGTGAATAGTTCCAGTTGTAAGGTCAAAGACAGAATACAGAATGCTCAGTTTCTCTAAGAGAGTGCTCAAATTAATATCTCAAATATTACTGCTGGGCTAGCTTGTAGAATGACATCATTTCTTGCCATCTGACTACTAGTTCCCAGGCCCCAAAACAACCACTGATGGCAGCTGGTAGCATTTAGCATCTACCTGTGAAAATACATAGACAAGGGCTTTTCCTTAGATCTTTGGCAAATGGTAGAAGTCATAAAAATTAAAACACTTCCAAGACACTACAGAAGACTTCTTAGCACAGACATTGTGTCTTCTCGATGCCATAAAGTAATTTAATTTCAGGTATTTTTCTTGAAGTTAACCTCCTGTATTCCAGTTTCCACTTTTTTAAAAGATATACATATAAACAGTTACAATAGTGCATGTATATTTCTGTTCTTTTCCAGTAAGGCATGCTGTGGTTACATTTTAAGCACAAGCACTTTATAAAATATCTTTTCAACACACACATGCCTATACAAACCTAGTTTAATATACACATAATATACAGTTCTAATACACTTGTAACACAAGCATCTTATGTGAATCATGTTGATATTCACAAATGACACATAATTATTTACAAACTTCCAAATAGCTGGGCTGGCAGTATCCCCTTTCATGACAGTAGGCTACAGAGACAGCTCATCTGTACCTCTTTGTGTAGACCATTGAGGTAGGCTAGTCTATGAATCAGAAATGGTTACTATGAGTGTCAAAAATGGGCTTACCCCTTGCAGTAACATTTCTGAATCTCATCTTATTTATTTCAAGGAAATATCTAATCACAAAAAAATCTAATATCATTTGTCTATTTTTTTGTCTAATATTTTACTATTTTCTGTATAATTATAGGGTGGTATTCAAAGTCATTACACATGCACATTAAGGCTATCTGCTATTCAGAAATGAAAAGAGCTAAGCAGCAATTCATAGAGGCCACTTACTCTAAAGCACAATGGCCATGAATAAGGATAAGCAAATTAATTCATAAGAAGATTTAAATGAGGAATGACGTGACCCAGTGTACACTAATGAAGCATTCTCTCACCTATTTGCTATTAATAGTGAACGTTTCCCACTTTTACATGCTGCCCGCAGATATGATATATAAAGGGAGTCTCACCAATCCTATCTACTTTGCATTAGATAAAAATAATAATAATCTGCATGTCTTGGCTGAGCCAAAACCACTTGCATCCAGTGCTGCTCACCCACCAAGAAGGAGATATAGGCAGAGGATAACTTACTATAACTTTGATAGTGAAGAGATACTTGATAGGTTCAGAATGGAGAGGGATATCATAAGGATCTCACTGAGCATGTATGACCCCCATAGGGATATTGGAGGAATGCACTAATTTCCTATCCCTGTGGATACAAAGGTATGTATACTTCTTACTATACTTGCCATGGGTACCTTTAGAGATAGACTGGGAAACCACTGGGTATCTCACAATGTTCTGCCTCGAGAATATTGCAGTAGCTCCTGGATGTACTCTTGGCACATGTGGATCAGTACATCTATTTCCCAGAGTCACCTCACCAAGCTAGGACTCTACATGTCTTTTATGGGGTGGTATGCTTCCCTGAGGTATTCAGTGTAATAGATTACACCCATGTTATCAATAGGAAAGGCAGCCTGGCAATGGATATACAGCATCACCTGAAAGAAAACAAAATAAAAAGAAAGAAAGAAAGAAAGAAAGAAAGAAAGAAAGAAAGAAAGAAAGAAAGGGGGCAAACAGAAAAGTGGCTTAGTATTCAGCAATACATTTTACCATGCATAACTACTTAAAAACAATAGAAAAAAGAAAAAAATATTTTTTCACTTACCAACAAGATAACCACTGGGCATCCTGACACGCAGGAAGAGGTGGCACAGTGAACTAATGTGCTAGATATGGGAATCATGTGCACTGTCAGGGTGCTGGCCAGAGATGTTGCTGATGGGAGTACCTCACTGACAAAAAATATCATTTGTGTATTAGTGAGGGTGAAGTTGCAGCAGTGTTTGTTTACATAGCAGGATACTTATTTTAATATGTAATTTTCTCACTACTTGTGTATGACTACTGTTAAGTCATAGGTAACTGCCAGCTGTAAGAATGGTAATAGATAGAGCACTAATATTAAAGACTGCAATTTTATGTTATGACATACAGATTTATTTTGCAGTTCCATGAGGTTTTAATCAGTACCATTAAAGAAATGGAATGCATGCAGTTGAATAGTGTCCTAAGTCCACCTCCTTTTAATAATGTATTCCTTTTCGGGTTAAACAGTAACCTGTACTTGTGAAGGTAAAATTGTAAGTGACAGAAATGTCAAGGTCATATTTGTCATACACATCTCCTAAAGATAGGCTAGGTAATAGGGCAAGTGATTTTTGAAGAGAGGCTGTCATGAGAGCTTGATGGTGAGTTAGTTCGATATCATGGCCTACTTGATACAGATGATCCTGCAGATACTAATCTGACAGTGCTGCAGGACCATGATCAGAAAGTCAGGTTAACTAATATAGAGAAGGCAGCCTCAAAGATATTCGAAGAGGAGAAATACAGGCAAAGGCATCCAGATATGGAAAATTTCACAATAAAAAGTGAATATGACAAAGATGGAATGTGAAAAAGAAGATTAGTAAAGCAGAAGTTAAAGAAATAGAAGTTGAATTTATGGAGTGCCTGCAAAGTGAAGGATTTAATGTAGAAGGTCTAACACAGACTACATCACAGCATGATGGAGTGAGTCCCCAGAATAAGGGAAAGCAAGAAGATCAGGAGACATGTGAAGAAGAAATATGGACATGGGAAAGGAAAAGAGATTTAATATGGTAGTATGTACACTATGTTCTAAGATCAGAGATTCTATCTCTTATGAGTTTATTTAAATACTCTAGGTCCATCCCCATTTTAATTAATTTTATTCAATAAACTAATTAACTGACTATTCATCAACTAAACTAACTGATCACTTAGGGAACTGCATAGCTTTACAAGAACTGCATAGCTTTTCACTGTAGGGCATATAATTGTGATGCTGAAACTATTTAGCTTTTTTTGTAGCTCATATATATGAATAATATATATATATAATTAAATCATTACAAAAAATTAAACACAAGCAAAGACATAATATAACATAATAAATATAATATTATAAAATTAAAATTGTATAAACCAAATATAATAATATAAAATGCAGCAAAAATGTAAAATAATCTATACATAAACACATATTTGATTAATATTTATGTAAAAAATTAATTTATGTAAAAATTAATATTCAAGGTAATTCATAATTCATAATGTAAGGGTTGAATAATGTATATAGTTTGCTTTTATTGAAATAGAATATATATATATATATAATATATATATATATATATTTTAATTTTTTTTATTAGGTATGTTACCTTGTATATAATACAAACATCAAATGCTTATACGTGTGAATATCAAATTTAGTGCATGAATAATATAGATGAATAAGGAATAGTTATAAAGATCTACTACTAGAAAAAGTTAAAAAGGAATCTGCTGTATATATATGTATATGCACTCTTAGCCAAGCATGCAAAAATATAGTTCTCTCTTTTTTCTGAGTGCTGGTTTTTATATATATATTTTGGTTGATGGATGTTGTTGTGTGCTCTCAACTTAAAGATCCAGTATAATTTTTGACTATTTCCAGAACTCTAAATTTAAAAATTATGTTTTCTAAAAAAAAAATGTGTTTTTTGCTAAGGTGTGTTTTTTTATGCCTTATATCATAGGAGGTGATCTCATAGACTCTATTCTTTATTTTTCTTTTGTCATTCACACCTCAATTTGGGAACAAATTTGAAGTAAATACTGGGTACAAAAAATCTGTTCACTAGTTATATAAGAGCACATGTTACAACTATTTCTGATTGGTTTTAGAATTTGTTGGACATAACAACATTGTAAACAGTGAAATGGACTAATGGCTAAAATCTTCACTATCATTTCCTCTAGATGAAATCAACAGATGAAACCCTAATTGCAATGCAAGGTTGGTGTATTGGAAAACAACTGGTATACATCTAGTGATGGTATCTTGTCAATCTGTAAATATAAATTAAGTTTCTAACAATGTATAATATTATTCTTGTACATGTATATAATGTTTCGTGGGGATGTTTAAATAATTTTTGTCCAAAAAGTAAAAAATGTTTTTATTTGCCATTTCAGAACTTCTGAATCTCCCAGGGCCCCATGGTCATGGTGGTTCTTCCTTATATTTATTTTGTAGACCTTTAATTTGGGTATTCTGGGATGTTCACTAGAGAAGTAATCATATAGATTTTTCCAATCTGTTGGCACATTAGCATACTCATAGAGATTGTCAGCACTATCTCTCTAAATCTTGTGAAGGGTGTGTCCTGTGTTATTCTAAATAAGTCTGTGTATCACTCAGCATATTAAGCATAGTTTGATTTATTCCTTTCACCCCTTTGTCAGCTGGTTTAAAATTGAGGGTGGTATCATTGAAGATAGCCCTATATTTTGCATGGCTAGAGTGCATATACATACATATATAACAGCAGATCTTTTTTACTTTTTCTAGGTATTAGATCTTATAAACTATTCATGCACTATTGTAAAGCATTTGATGTTTGTATTATATTATACTGATGTATATATATATATATATATATATATATATATATATATATATATATTCTATTTCAAAGCATAACAGCAGTGTATATTCAAGAACTACCTTATATTACCTGAATTACCTTGAATGAATATATTTCACTACATAGAATTAATTTTACATAAATATTAATATTATTATGTGTTGAATTGATTATACATTATTGCAGCATTTGCATTTTATATTATTGGTTTTATTTTATGCTATTTAATTTTAATAATATTAATTTATTATGTTATTATTCTATGTCTGTTGTATTTTTAATTTTGTAATGATTTAATATACAGTATATATATTTTTCATATATGAAGCGCCACAAAAGCTAAATAGTTTCAGCATCACAATTCTTATATTGTTATAGTTTAACCACTATATGCAGTGAAAAAGCTATGCAGTTCTTGTAACTATCAGTTTAAAGGCTAGATTTAATATGGTGTAATATTTATGTAAAGGAGAACGAAAAACTAACCAATACAAAAAGAGCAGCACCAAAGATATTTGAAGAGAAATTCAGGCAAAGGAATCCAGATATGGAAAACTTTACAATACAAAAAATAAGAAGACTAAGAGGAAAAGTAGAAAAAGAGATTAGTAATGGAGAGGTTAAAGAAATAGAAATTTAGGTTATGGAGCAGCTGCAAAGAGAAGGATTCAGTCTAAAAAAAATGAATGCAGAAAGCACCACAACAGGATAGAGCAATGCATATCCAAATTAAGGGGAAACCAGTGGAACAGGAAGCAATTGGTCAGGTGCCATATCAAGATATGTTGGAGCCTTCCACAGGAAACCAGTATAAACGTTCACTTGAAGCTAGACAGTAAGGAAAGGAACAGGAAACTCTGATGCAGTCAATGTTGAGGAGTGAAAGGCCAGTGAGTTCCCATATGACAGAGCAACAGATGACACAGGATGAAATTGAATAGAATCTGCCACAGGAAGATGCTATAGAACTTTCTATTAAATGCCTGTAGGAAACAGAAAACAAGGCATGTGCCCTCAGTTTGGAAAAAAATGAGCTAAGAGAAGAGTTGCTTGATTTAATGGACATGGATAGATATATTAAAATCAATGACAGAAATAGACTCCAGAAGGTGAACAAAACCCAAAAAGTAAGAAGTCTGATAAAACAAATGAATGCAGTAATTAGGACTGTCCATAGAGATCCATGTGATATAACAGAAGTAAACAGGATATATTACTGCATAGCTAAACTAATAACTGATAAATTTCTACCACAAGAACACAGGGCAGTGAGGGAAAGGAAGGGGAGAAATTGAATATCATCATGAAAGTATCGAATAGAGAAAACGATAAAGCAATTAAGACAAGAAGTGTCACTGTTAGAAGATTACAGAACAGGGAATAGATCAACAAAAATACTAAGAAAGATAGATGTGATTAAAGCAATGCATAGTATTAGTACAGACCAGGATCTATCATGCACTTTTGGAAATAAACTAAAAATTTCAGCACAGGCAGAAAAACTTAGAAGATACACAGACACATCTAAGGGAAAAGTACAAAGCAAGCAATTTATTGATGACCCAAAAAAGTTTTATAGAGAATTGGGAAACAATGTAAAAGGAATTGAAAGACTGCCAAAAAAAGAAGAAATAGATGCATTTTGGAGAAGTATCTATGAAGATCCTGTGGAACACAACAAAGATGCTAAATGGATAAAAGTAGTAAAAGAAAGAATAAGAAGTTTAAAGGTAAAGGATATGAAATGGAATCAAGTAACAGCCAGAAAGATTGAAATAAAGTTAAGAAAAGCCTCCAAATGGAAAACGCCAGGCCCAGATTCAGTACCTAACTTTTGGTTAAAATTATTAGCATCTTTGCATGAGGATTTAGCCATGAGTAAGAACTATTTATATGCGCACCCCAAACAGACACCACACTGGCTAACAACAGGCAAAACAATGCTCTTATTTAAGAGTGAAACTGCAAGCTACCCTAAAAATTATAGAACAATAACTTGCCTTCCGATGACATAATAAACTATACAAGGGAACTGACTGCAACAGAGTTTATAGTCATTTAGAAGAAATCTCAATTATGGCAGTAAAACAAAAGGGCAATAAAAGAAAGTCATATGGAACAAAGGATCATTTGTTGTTAAATAAAGTTATAGTGGAGTAGTATAAAAAGGGGAAGAATCTACATATGGCATGGATTGATTACAAAAAAGCATTTGATAGTATCCCACATTCATGGATAAAAGAGTGCTTAAAGATGCATAAGATACACCCTACACTAATTGACTACATTACAGTAACCATGAAACAATGGCAGACCACTTTGCAATTAAGCCATGATAAAGGACAGATTATTATCCCAGGGATAAAAATTCAAAGGGGGATATTCCAAGGTGACTCTCTGTCACTGTTGCTATTCTGCCTTGCCATTAATCCATTAAACTGTTTACTTAACAGCTTAGGCCATGGCTACAATTTGGCTCCTAGAAAACAACAAAGTCTAATGACTTCTCATCTTTTTTGCCGATGATTTAAACCTGTATAGGTCATCAGATGAGAAACTGAAAACAAAGCTGTAGGTTGTCAAAACCTTTTTCAGATTATATTAATCATTTGGTCTTCATAAATGTGCAAATGCAACCTTTAAAGCAGGAAAACTTCAGCACCAGGAAAACATCAATTTGGGACAAGAATGTGATAATAAAAGAACTTGAGCAAGAGGGATTGTATAAATACTTGGGAACTGAAGAAGGATCAGCAATAAAACATGAACAAATGTGAATAAAACTCAGTAAGGAATACTTTAGAAGACTTAAATTAACCCTGAGAACAGCAATGGCATCTAGGAACAAAATCCAAGCTATAAATCAATTTGCTCTTCCTCTCCTAACATACAGTTTTGGAGTGACTGACTGGCCCCAAAAAGTGTTGGATAGATTAGATATTAAAACAAGAAGGATGCTTCATGCTCAACAAATGATTTATAAAAATCAGTGTATACCAAGATTAGGGTGGCCACGATGGTGCAGTCATTAGCATTACCGCCTCACAGCAAGAGGTTCTCCGGTTTGATTCTCGGGTGGGGTGCCTACCTACTGTGCGGAGTCTACATGTCCTCCCTGTGGTCATGAGGGTTTCCTCTGGGTGCTCTTGTTTCCTCCCACATCCCAAAGACATGCTGTAGGTGGATTGGACACTCTAAATTGGCCCTAGGCATGAGTGAGTGCATGTGTGTGCCTTCTGTGGAAGGTTGTACATCAGGCTGGCAACTCGACTCGTAGAAAAAATATAAATATAGTTGCAAGTATAGAAAACATCTGGAAGAGTCTCATGTTGATCAGGAACAAATGCAGGAATGGTTAAGGAGAGGCAAATTCAAACCAAGAAATGAAAGGTTAATACTGGCAGCCCAAGATAGTGGGTTACATACATGCTGGTTTACAAAGTCCATTGAATATGTGGGAAAAACAGACAATTATAGATTTCCTTCTGTGGAAGGTTGGGCATTGGGCTGGCAACTTGACACCGTAAAACTCCGCTGCCAATCATGAATAGACAGGTGATCCGCTGTGGCGACCCCTAACCTGGAAAAGCCGAAAGAAGAAGAAGAAGACATGTATACCAAAATTATATATTCCCCATTTTGAAGGAGGGATGGGCCTCCTTGAAATTGATTACATGTATAGATCTGGAATCGTGGGGCTCCACACATATCTACTGACCTCACAAGATCCAAATGTAGTGAAAGCTTTGAAACATGAGGAGAATAAATCAAAGATGACTTTTCTGCTTAATTTAGCAGAAGAATATTGATGTCAAGCAGTAATGGAAATCAAACCAGAAGTAGATAAAAACCAGGCAGCAACTGAATGTGCAAAAAAACAAAACAAAAAAAAGAATATAAGGTGAAGGACCAAATGAGAAGGCAAGAAATGTAGAAAAAAACATAAATATAGTTGCATGTATAGAAAACTTCTGGAAGAGCCTCATGTTGATCAGGAATGAATGCAGGAATGGTTAAGGAGAGGCAAATTCAAACCAAGAAATGAAAGGTTAATACTGGCAGCCCAAGATAGTGGGCTATATACACACTGGTTTACAAAGTCCATTGAATATGTGGGAGAAACAGACAAATATAAGTTTTGTAAAACCAAATTGGAAACAGTCACACACCTTGTTGCTGGTTGCAAAACACTAATGGCAGAAGGACTGTATACTGAAAGGCATAATAATGTGGCGAGACTGTTGCACTGGGGATTGTGCAAACATTATGATATTCAAGTGGCCGAAAAACACTGGAAACATGAGCCACAAAGCATCATAGAAAATGAAGACGTTTATATCCCATGGGATCATCCATTACCAGCAGTTCAAAAGATAGATGCTAGAAAACCAGATAATGTGGTCCAAGAAAAGAACATAAGAGTAGCATTGATCATTGAAATTGACACACCCATTGACTACAGGATTTTGTGTACAGAGAGACACAAAGTCATAAAATATCAGGATCTGCAGGCAGAAACAAGAGCAATGTGGAAGAAAGATACCCAGACAGTTCCAATAGTAGTAAGAGAAATCTGTCTTATAAAAAAATAATTTGCAATCATATTTAGATATGTTACCAATATATGTAACTGCAGAAGGAGTCACTACTGGGCACATCGCGGGTGCTGCGAAGAGCACTACTGGCTGACATCAAAGATTGAAGCAATACTAATTTCATGACCTTTAATCGTACTTTGACTTAGGAATAGGGTCCATTCCTGTCATGGTATTAGAAACCCAAAAGGCTTGGAGAAACTAAAAAAGATTGAAGGGTATCAGTCAGGAGAAGGGTACAAAATAATTTCCATAGCATTGGATATACCATGGAACACAGTGAAGACAGTCATCAAAAAGTGGAGAAAATATGGGACAACAGTGACATTGCAAAGAACTGGACATCCCTCCAAAACTGATGAAAAGACAAGATGAAAACTGGTCAGGGATGCTGCCAAAAGACCTATAGCAACACTGAAGGAGATGCAGGAATTTCTGGAAAGTACTGGTTGTTTACTATATGTGACAACAATCTCCTGTATTCTCCATATGTCTGGACTATGGGGTAGCGTTGCAAGATAGAAGCCTTTTCTTACACAGAAAATCATCCAGGCCCAGCTAAAATTTGCAAAACAATACATCAAGTCTCCCAAAAACATATGGGAAAATGTGTTATGGTCTGATGAGACCAAGGCTGAAATTTTTGGCCACAATTCCAAAAGGTACGTTTGGAGCAAGAACAACACTTTGCATCACCAAAAGAACACCATCCCCATGGTGAAGCATGGTGGTGGCAGTATCATGCTTTGGGGTTGTTTTCTTCAGCTGGAAATGGGGCTTTAGTCAAGGTGGAGGAAATTATGAACAGTTCCAAATTCCAGTCATTTTTGGCCCAAAACCTTCAGGTGTCTGCTAGAAAGCTGAAGATGAAGAGGAATTTCACCTTTCAACATGACAATGACCCCAAGCATACATCCAAATCAACAAAAGAATGGCTTCACCAGAAGAAAATTAAAGTTTTGGAATGGCCCAGCCAGAGCCCAGACCAAAATCCAACAGAAAATCTGTGGGGTGACTTGAAGAGGGCTGTGCACAAGAGATGCCCTCACAATCTCACAGATTTGGACTGCTTTTGCAAGGAAGAGTGGGCAAATATTGCCAAGTCAAGATGTGCCATGCTGATAGACTCCTACCTAAGAACACTGAATGTTGCAATTAAATCAAAAGGTGCTTCAACAAAGTAGTAGTTTAAGGGTGTGCACACTTACACAACTAGTTTATTGTACTTTTTTATTTTTTTCCCCCTAACAGATTTGTTTGTTTTTCAATTGAATTGTACAGGTTATAGGTCACATTAAAGGTGGGAAAAGTTTTGAAATGATTTATTGTGGTCTCATTTTTTATATCACAAAAAAAATGGCATTTTAACAGGCGTGTGTACACTTTTTATATTCACTGTATGTTCAGCCAACAGCACATCCTTACCACTTCAGTACTTCACAATTAAAACGCGTATGTATGCACAATCACTGAACTATACCAAAGTAAATGATTTTTTCACAGTGATCACTAATGATTTAAACTGCTGCTGTAATGATTTTCCACTTACTAATGATAGCTTTACATTATTCTCTAAAGCCATGGTACCACGTCCATCATATCAGTAAAATAAACATTTCTTCAAGGAAATTTACTAATTTTACATTATTTCGAAGTGTTTCATATTAAATTACATTTTTATTTATTTTTTATAACTTTAAAAAATCTACAGTTTCCTAAGTCATTTGACACATAACTTGAGTAATCACAAGTTAATATGGTGGTGTTAAACTATTTCATGTAAATTCAGGGTCATTGGCATGATTTCTATGCAAATTAGGCCTGTTTACATTTATCTCAAAGAATTGTAGTAAATATGTGAAAGTGAATGGCCACTTCTGTATGTAAATCACTGCTGGCTGCTCATGAACGCTGCCTTTAGTACAAGTGAATGCACTGCAGAAAGCAGTAGAGTCCAAAGCAGTCCGCAGCATGGTATGCTCAAAGCTGAATATATTTTGAAAAAACAAAATGAAGTCATATGTATGACAGTTTGTGCAACTATGAAGTGCAATCTCCGCTACTCAATATTTAAAACATTTGGTAACCACACACACACACACACACACACATAGGACTATGCATTTTTGCCACCTCCACAAAAAACTCCTGCTCTGCTGCATAAGTAAATTACATCTGTCACACCTTCTCATCTCAAACCAATCAACATTTAATAGAAATTGGTAATATCACCCATATCACCCACATAGGAATACGTATTTCTGCAAACCTCCACAAATAAAACATTAGTGCTGCTCTACTGCAGAAATAAATGACATTCAAATGTAATACTTCAAAAATGGTAACCCAGATATTGTAAATAATACAAATTAAATAATGATTGCATACTATTTTGTAACCACCTTATAAATTAAATGCAAATGTATTCCTTTAAAAAACATGAATGTGCAAACATTTGTTTGGCTAAATCAAACTTGTGAATAATAACAGTACTTAGTCTAATGCCCCTGCTGGTTAACTGGGATTGATTAAGGTCATGTCACACCACAGAGGGGTACTTCAAATTATGGCAGACCTGTGAAAGCACAAGGTCACACTCCAAGCTGGTCAGACAAGTAGATCCTGATAATGGTCCACCTTCTTAAGGAGTTGAATCTAGATAAGATCCAGGTGTTTACAAGAGGAACTTAGTGGAAAAAGATTGACATCTGGCAGGAACTAGGTGAGCACCTGAGATCCCTGACTGGGATAATCCGCTTTGGCCAACAGTGCCACCACAAGTATAATGACCTACAGAAGTATAGGCCTGACCAGCTGGCTAAGTGGGTTGACCGAGAAGCAGTAAGAATTCCAGATTTATACAGTATTATTACATATTTTTGATGTGTTAAATATATGTTTAAAACATAAACTATAAGCAGGTTGCATAACTGAAGGCATTTGTTAGAAGAAATATGTGTAACTGCAGATAAATGTCTGTAATATCATAATAATGCAAATGAAAGTGTAAAATATCTGCACACAGAACTGTATCTGTATACAAAAATATGGAATGTTAATGTGATAACATAATTGTATAAATACAAATGTAACATGCATAAGTAAAATAATGTGTGTGAGTGTGTGTGTGTGTGTGTGTGTGTATATATATATATATATATATATATATATACATATACACACACACACACACACACACACACACACACACACACACACACACACTAGATATAGATTTAGATACATAGATACATACACACACATCTGTAAATCACAGATATCTGCATGAGAACACTTACAACTACTTCTTTATGTATTTATACAAAAAGAAAAAAATGCATTCCTAAATATTAATTTCATGTACTATTGCGGTATCTTAGATACTAGTTAAATTACACGTAGACAGTTTTTAAAGAGGGATTTTTGTTTGCGTAGGTCAGAAAATTATTTGCATATTAATTGTAGACTTTGATTTATTCCATAATAGTAACTGCACATACAAGATGGCTAAACTCTCAGTCAGGTACCACACCTTAGTCAAAGTACAGGTTGGAGGATGGGGTGGGGGTTGCAGTATCAAACAAATGCCCAGCACATACTTTAGAAAGAAATGCCCAGTTGTATTATCTCTGTATACATTTTTAAATTGTCCCCTTATATGCTTAGAATTCTTAGACAAAAACTATCAAAGCACACACGCATGTACAACTAAGGAACTGAAAACTTAATTTCTGACTGAACACAGTTCATAGTCTGTTATGTGCAAAACACAGTATTTTAAAACACCATTCCACCAAAAGTGTATTAATTTGTTTATAACTTTCAGTAAAGGGAAGATTGGCACAATATGAGAATTCAGAAAGTAATACATATTTCAACAAATGCATACTAAGCAAGTACGGCAGTGAAAGGAATGCTTTGCAAATAAGTACTAGTCATATAAATAATCTTAAGGAAAAAAGGTGAAATACAGGCAAACAACTATTGTCTCATGTCTTCCTTTTATAGCTGAGGAGCAAATCACCAACTGTTGAGAGGAGGAAAGAAGAACCACAAGGCTGGTTGAAGAAACTGGTAAGCAGGAATAAAGTAGTAAATAGTATTGTGTGTTTAACTAATTTCATTAATATATGCAGGGAAATAATTTATAAATCATGGTAACTGAAGCACGTGAGTGCATTCAGTACAATACTACAACTAAGGATGATCGATATGTTAGTACAGAAGTGCAGTATTCTGTCTAACTCACTTTATTACTGTATATTTAAAAATAAATGTATACATGAGAGAGATATGTCAATATGTAAACAGCAGTACTCTGTCTTCAATTGATTTTATAAGATATGTTTTATATAGGATGTTTTCAATACAATATTGCAAACAAATGCATATCATCTGCAGCATGTAAACCCCACCAGAACCTGACAGCAAACAGTGTCCTTCCACATACACATAAGCAGTTTGCATACAATTTAATTCAAAGTCTGTATAAGCACTTATCATGGCATTCTTTTCAGGTACATATATGCACTTTACAGATCAATAGTCCCAAGTCTGCATAAGAATTTCCCATACATTCTGTTTTACCTGAATGAAGATTTATAAAAATAAAAACACTTTTAAGTAAGAAATTGAATGCTGTGCAACGTGTGAATTTACTGTGTATATTTCTGTCTCTTCCTTTTTTCATATGTTTTTCTTATTTTAATTATGCATTCCTTTCCCCTTTATTATATTATTTCTCTCCCATTTATGTACATTTTTATCAGATCCAAAATCCTCAGGAGTGGCTCAGGCACATACCTCCCAGGTAGGGAATGCTCACTCTCTGCTTGTCTGGGAACATTCTCATAGAGCCATGAGGGCTCTAATAATGCAGGCAACCCAGCAAGCTTTACTGAAAGGGGGCTTCAGGACTTGTTTGTGTTGAAGGTGGTCATGGACAGGTAGATTCAGCAAGTTGAGGCCTCTCTTCAGTGTGATGAATACGTGGTGAAAAAAGGCGTGCTGAAGACATGATGTCCCAGTTAGTACTGACCTTCACAATGTGGCAGGCCCCTACACCCTCCAAATCAGGGTCCACCACTGCACTGCTATATGGCAAATGGAAATGTTTGAGGCTCTGTGAACTGGGACTCCTCTTGGCACCTCCTCAGCCCTTCTTATCCTTTCTCCTACAACCTCTTACCTATTTCTTACCCACACTACACTCTTATATAAGAAAATACTTGAAAACTTCGGGTTCTATCCTCCACAAAAAACATAGTGACTCTCCTCACCTACCGCCTTTAGCACAACCCTCATGATGTGTTCCTGCTGTGTATCCCAGTACAACCCTATTGATGTGTTCCTGCTGTGTATCCCTCTTTGTTGTACCTTCCCTTTTTCAGTCTTTCCTACCTCTCCCCCTTTCCATTCTTTAAAGTTACCAAAAGGGTATCCACATAAGGATACTCCTATACTAAACATTTTAAACATCTTTATTTTTTAAAACATTAATAATAAAAGCTTCCCAGTCTGCTGCTTGCCTTTGGTCTTAGAAGTCTGACTTTGCATAGCTGCCCCTGTCTGCAATATCTGAATACATACAAAGTAACATGAGGTCTACAGCTTTCATGTAGTACTCCATATGTTGTTAAAACTTAATTTAAGGTACTTTATGCTTTTGTCAAGAGTAGACATGTTTTCCAAAATGCTTTCACTTTTCCTTATTCAGTGTAATAATCTGAGCTTAGATTATTTGGATATACGTGTGTGGCAAGCCTCTCTGGGCCAGTAATCAAGGACTCTGAATCCTCACCATTGACACTGGAGAGAGACATGCACTTGAAATACAAATGGATACACTCAGAATTTACAGATGCAGACTTCTCTGCATCAATCACAATTTATCTTAAGAGCACACAAGAAACACACTCAGTCTGGGGTCTAGGTCTCTCTGTCTTCCTCCAGGTCCCCAAAAAGACTACCCACTGGGACATTTGTAGGGATAGGTCCTCAGCCAACTATCCATGCCAAGACCACCAGCACTCTTTCTGTACATCCAGTGCTTGGTGTCCCTGCTCCAAGCAGCTGACACATTGACACACACACACACACACACACACACACACACACACACACACACACACACACACACACACACACACACACACACACACACACACAGCTGGCACAGATATTTCTGTTATGTTCTCTTCTGCCCAGAGCATAAGGTAGTTATCATCGCCACCAGACACTCCACAATCGGCTACTCTAAGGCCTTTAACAAAGGGTGTCCAATAATAATGTGTAATATTAATACTAATGCATATGGTAATAGTTGACCAAGACAGCTAGGCCTTCTGGATTGGCCCACACAATGTCATCAAATAAATATAAGCACTCTCAAAGGTTAACTGCAGTGGTGGTGCTGCGGTAGCATTGTCGCCTCACAGTAAGACTTTGTCCTGTTCGATTCCCAGATAAAGCGTCTTCTGTGTGGAGACATGCATGAATGGGCGTACCTTCGTTTGAAGGTTGTGCGTCATGGCTGGCAACTCGGCATGTAAAAGTCTACTGCCAATCATTAGCAGACTGGAGTTCCACTGTGGCGACCCCTAACCGGGAAAAGCCGAAAGACACAACAACTCTCAAAGGTTAAATACTTTCAACAAGGACCAGCCACAATAAAAGTTTTAAATATATTTAATAATAATAATAATAATAATAATAATAATAATAAAAGTAATAATAATAATAATAATAATAGAAGAGCATGAAAATACTGAATATATATTTACAGTAACCCACAGAGGTCAACTAACAGAAAATATTGAAAATAACATTGATGGACAGACTCATATAAATAAAGAATCTCTAAACTAAGCTTCACTATATTCCTTACTAAATCTAAGAGAATTACTATTCACTAATAACTTACTTGACAGAGCAAGGCACAATGAAATATGTGAACAGTCTTTCTAGTCAGGTTCTCCAAAACAGAATACTC
This sequence comes from Protopterus annectens, assembly GCF_019279795.1. NCBI lineage: Eukaryota > Metazoa > Chordata > Ceratodontiformes > Protopteridae > Protopterus > Protopterus annectens. The sequence continues at coordinate 279,440,176 of NC_056747.1, forward strand.
ATACTCAGAGATTACTCCCTGTAAAATATAATATCAAAGATGGCTTGCAGAATGATCTCATCTGGTCACCCGACTCTAGATTCTCACAGTATTCCCATTTGAAGCTGAGACAGGAATTTAGCATAGGTGGCTACAATACACATCTAAATGTTTATGGCAGTGCCTGGGGCTTCTCTTATTTTTACAAAGGCTTCTTCCAGATCAACCATATCTGGTCCTATTCAGCACTGTGGTGTGCCATTTTAATGGTTTAACAGATCATTTACATTTCCCTTATGTTTCTTAAAGTAAGCTAGCTGGTTAACCTCTGCTGTCCCAGTATCCTCTATTAAACATATACATTTAATTCAGTTACAATAATACATGTACATTTCTTTTCCTTCCAGCAGGCTGCACTGTTGATACATTTTAACACAAACAGACCTGACAAATACATTTTCAGTACAAGAATCTGTACAAATCAGTTTGATATACAAATGACATATAATTATTTACAAAATTCCAGCTAGCTGTTCTGGCACAGGTCATACATCCACATGGTACAATTTGTGCCCCTGCTTCTTGCCTAGCAGTTCTACCATGTAGTTAACATCACTCACCTTCCTTACCATTTCAAAGCATACCTCCCAAGCTGCCTGCAGTTTATGTCAGACAGGAATGAGCACCAACACCTGCTGTCCCACACCATACTCTCTGGATTGAGCATTACTGCCACACCAGACCTTTTTCTGCTGTTGGGCTCCTGCCAGATTCTCCTGGGCCAAGCCCATGAACTCCCTAACCCTTGTCCTGAGGTTTAGGACATATGCCACAACAGACTCCTTGTGGGATTCACAATCACCCTCCCCATTCATCATGAATCAAATCTAAAGGTCCCCTCACCTTATGCCCATACAGCAACTCATAGTGTCAAACACCTGTGGATTCTTGGGGCACCTTCCTGTATGCAAACAACAGATGGGGCAAATATTTGTCCCACTCTCTCTCAAACTGGTCTGCAAATGCCTGTGGTCTTTAGTGTAGAGTTTAACCTTTTCACAAAACCATTAGTTTGGATGTGGTAAGGGTGATCTTTAGGTGCTTACCCCACAGCACTCCCACAGACAAGCCAGCAGGTCTAACATGAAACTGGCACCTCTGTCAGTCAGTTTTTTCTCTTGGGAAACATACCCTGCTGAAAAGCTCTAAAAAAAGCATTTGCCTCCTTCTCTGCCTCTATGGAGGACAGAGCCACCGCCTCAGGGTATCTAGTAGCATAATCTACTACCACTATGATATACTTCTTCCCTGTAAAACTTGGCATGCTCAGGGGCCCCACAATATTCATAGCTACCCACTGCAGTGGCTCTTCAATCACAAGCAAAGGTATCAAATGAGCTTTGACATTGTCTCCTGCTTTGCCTACTTTTTGACACTGCTCATAGGTCCTGCAGTATCCTGTTACATCCCTGGCAACCCAGGCCAATAAACGTTCTGCATAATATGTTTCTTGGCACACTTAATGCCCATATGACCCACAAAATGAATGTCATGGGCAATGGCTAGAAGTGCCAGACAGTAGGTTCTGGGCACTACCAACTGCTGTATTAACTCACCTTTCAGCCAACCCTCAGGGGTACACTCTCCATACAGTAACCCTTTGTTCCAGTATACAGACTCCCTTTTTCCTTGACAGTCAGGTGCCTCCCTAGCTACCTCCCTCAAACCTTGTAATGTAAGGTCTGAGAGCTGAGCCTGTCTCAACTCCATCTTTTCCCAGCTCCCCTTCCACAGGAAGTCTGGTATCTTCTGACAGTGGTACCTCACTATCAGCCTGACTACTACCACTCACCTCTGCCCTTGCAGTCACCACGTCCAAGGAAACATCAGTACCTACCAGCAGCCATGGTTCATCTTCAGGCTCACTACTACAGGGTAGCTCCCTCTCTGAATTAGCCACAACACTATTCCTGGCTTCAGGGATGCAGTCTGTCTGGGTCTCCCCAGGCTACCAGACCCACCTGCCTGTCTCCAAGCCTGACTACATGTCACTGCATGCACACAAGGTATTGCATTATAAAAATCATTCTCCAGTAAAGCATGTACAGGGATATCCTTAAACACACATACTTGCTTGCTTCATTTTCCACCCCCCCCCCAGTCAAGGTGAACCCTGACCAAAGGCATTTGGAATGGGATTTGTCCTAAAATTCTGACTTGAGTGGACTGCCTAAGCAAGTACTGCTTCTCTTTAACCACTCCAGACTTCACAATAGTTATATCAGAGGCTCTCTCTCTCTCTTGGCAGTGGCCTGTTTTCCATCCATGAAGATAGGATACAAACTCTGTTGGTAGTCTGTTACCCCTGTTGTCTCCAGGCAACTTATCACTAGCAATCTGTTATCCCACTTGCTGGCTCCCCCACCTTTTGTTCCCCACCTTGCTTCCATGGACATCTATATGCTACATTGCCCCACTGGTTACATTTAAAACATTTAACCCTTGATCTTGGCTGTGTACATGAACTTTTGGCTTCCTCTGTTACTGGCAGACTCTGTTGGGGTGGTTTAGTCTGCCCACCATGGGTTCCCTTATATCTCTGTGCAGCACTGGGTATCCCTTTCCTGTGCAGTGATGCCCTGCTTGTTAAGTAGAGATCCTTTTTTCCCCAGCTCATCTGCAGAGCTGCATTCCCTGTCTACTAACCAGATTCTTGTGTCCTCAGGCCAGCCATTGAAAAGTGGTGACCTGACACCTACTCATCCACTTATGAAAATAAGTGTTTAACTCAGCAATATAATCACACACACTTTCATTTGCCTTGTGTCTATGCTCACAACACTTTTTTTTGTAACCTTCATGGATTAATTTAAAACATTCCAATAAACATTTTTAACTGTAGCATAGTTTAAGCAATCAATAGCAGATGATTTAGAAACAGCAGTTGCAGCTTAACCATGGAGTAAGAGGGTCACGAACTCTACCCAGAGCCCTTGGTCAACATTACAATGTTTACATACCCTTTCAAATACATGAATAAAAATATCAAAATTATCACCCTCTGTAAATTATGGAAGAAATTTACTGACCTTTATTGCTTCTGGGGTTCGGTTATTCCTTTCCCCGTTACCTCCATGACTCTGGCGAAGAGTCCGCATCTCCCTCTCATGCTGATACTGCTTCTCCTTTCCTTTGGCTTCCAAACTCTGCAGACTCACTTTTTATTGGCATCCAAATGTCACAGTTTCTCATTTTCTTTGGCCACCAAATGCCACAATTTCTCCTTTTCTTCAGCCTCCAAACACCACATTCTCTCTGATGATTCTAGTTCCAAATGTTTGGCCTCCAGTTCAAGTCTTTTTAACTCTAGATGGATTTCGAACTTGTCCTGTTTCTGAGAGCTGCACTTCCACAATGCCAGAGTGGTTGTCTTCCTGGTTGCTGGTCTATGTGCAGTGTGATTAAGGTTGCAATCATTTCCCCTTTAGTCAGGTTGGCATGCACCAGTTCTTTGGCTTGGCACATCTCAGCCAACAGGTTCCTTATCAGCTTGCCATAATCCTCTGCTGACATTCTTGCTCTACCTGACTAACTAAGCTAATAAAAAGTAAATAAATAAAACTATTGTTTTATGAAACTCTGAATGCCTGCGTTGTGGCTGCTTGAGAGTACACTTTTTAGTGGCATCTGCTTACAGGCTATAGGAGTTCAATTAATATCCCACCACTGCTCGTGATGATTCCTCTCTGGTCCAGTAGTCAAGGAGCCTGAATCATCATCAGTCACACTAGAGAGAGATGTGCACTTGAAATACAAATGGATACACTCAGTATTTCCAGATATAGACCTCTCTGCATCATACACAATTTCCCTTAAGAGCACACAGGAAACACACACAGTCCAGGGTCTGGATCTCCGTGTCTCTCTTCAAGTCTCCAGTAAGACTCCCCACTGGTACAGCTGTGGGGTTAGGTCCTCAGCCAAGTGTCCAAGCCAAGAACTCCAACACCCTCTCTGTAAGCCCAGTGCTTGGTGTCCCTGCTCCAAGTAGCTGACACACACACACTGAGATTTGATTTTACACACACACACACACACACACACACACACACACACACACACACACACACACACACACATGCACACACCTGGGAAAAGATGGCACAGACTTACCTTCTGTGCCCCCTTCTGCCCAGAGTATAAGGTAGTTATCATTGCCACCAGACACTCCACAATCAGCTACTCTAAGGCCCTTATCAAATGGTATCCAATTATACTGTGTAATATTCATACTAATACAAATGGTAGTAGTTGACCAAGACAGCTAGGCCTTCTGGAGTGACTACACAGTGTCACCAAATAAATATAAGTACTCTCAAAGGTTAAATACTTTCTATAAGGACCAGCCACAATAAAAGTTTTAAAAATATTTAATAATAAATAATAGAACAGCATAAAAATACTGAATATATATATTTACAGTAAACCACAGAGGGCAAATCACAGGAGATATTGAAAATAACATTGATGGACATACTCATACAAATAAAGGAAAACAATCTCTAAAATAAGCTTCACTATATTCCTGACTGAATCTAAGAGGTTGGGAGGGTGGCCTAATGGTTAAGGTGCAGGGTTTGAGTCTCACAAGGGAAAATTGGCTAGGCTTAAAATGGTCCACAAGGGCAGTTAGCCTAGTACTAATCTATGAACCTATGAACCTATGAATTACTATTCCCTAATAACTTACTTGAAAGAGCAAGGTGCAATAAAATATATGAACAGTCTTTCTAGTCATTTTACCCAAAACAGAATACTCATCCTCTGAGATTACTCCTTGTAAAATATATTACCCAAGATGGCTTACAGATGACCTCATGTGGTCATCTGACTCAAGGTTCTCACAGTATCCCCCTTTGAAGCTGAGACAGGAATTTAGTGTAGATGGCTACAATATATTTCTAAATGTTTATGGAAGTGCCTGGGCTTTCCCCTCTTTTTACTGAGCTAATGAACAAAGGCTTCTTCCAGACCTACTGTCTCATGTCCTATTCAGCACTGTGGTCTGCCATTTTAATGGTTTAACAGCTCATTTACATTTCTCTCATGTTTCTTAAAGTACGCTAGCTGGTTAACTTCTGCTTTCCCAGTATCCTCTATAAAACATATACATTTAATTCAGTTACAATAATGCATGTACACTTTTATTCATTCCAGCAGGGTGCACTCTTGATACATTTTAACACAAACCTCATAAATACATTTTCAGCACAAGCATCTATGCAAATCAGTTTGATATACAAATGACATAATTATTTACAAAACTCCAGCTAGCTGTGCTGGCACAAGTCATATATCCACTGCCCTACTTCTAGCATGGCTTGCAGTACATCCTATTGTCACAACATGTAGTGTCAATACTCGTTTATAACCTCTATGTAGCTGTGAAGTCCCAGACTATGAATATTATACATAGAGTTTTAGTCTATTCTATTTTTTGGAGCTCTAAATCATAGTTCTTTCATTGTTATAGACTTATTATAATAAAGTATTATAATAAATTTCATTGTAGAGAATTTACCTTCACTATATACAAAATGATGTGAGTGGTACAGTGGCACATGGGATAGTGTTGTCACCTCAGAACAAGAGGTTTCCTGGTGTGATTCTCAACTGGCGTGCATTCTATGCAAAGTTTGCATGTCCTCCCTGTGTTCATGTGAGTTTAATTAAAATCATCTGGTACAAGGAAAGGAAGCTGCAAACAGTAGATGCATTAAGCTGCCTTTTTAACATTAAAAAAGCAGCTTAACACATCTACTGTTTGCAGCTTCCTTTCCTTGTACCAGATGTTTTTTATCAAGTTTTTGTAGTTTGAAGTGTGTTTTTTTAGTTCATGTGAGTTTACTCCAGGTCTTCTGTTTTTTTTTTTTTTTCACATTCCAAAGACATGCAGTAGGTGGACTGAACACTCTAAACTGGCCATAGGTGTGTGTGTGTGTGTGTGTGTGTGTGTGTGTGTGTGTGTGTGTGTGTGTGTGTGTGTGTGTGTGTGTGTGTGTGTGTGTTTGGTGTCGAAGAACTTGGCAGTGCAAACCTTGACTCTAAATGACTGGTATTGGTGACAAACCGATCCCATGTGCAAAAATGGAGAAAGGAAGTATGGATGGATATAGAAAATATTTGATGCAATTTTATAGATTTTTTTCATGTTCTAAATATCAAAATTTAATATTTATTTGTATCTTACTCTAAATGCTTTTGCCTTTCCTTTTAATCATACCTCTCATCCTCTTAGAGCAAGAAATCTGGGCAAAGTCATATATAAAAGTGGGACAAAGGCCCAAAAAGAGGGACAGTTTTTAAATATTGCTTTTAGAAACTTAGAAAGTTGATAGAATAACATATTTTGCATTAGCATGAATTTTCTGAAGAGTATGAAGCCTGAAACACAAATGGCTGTCATTATTTTCTAACTTCAGTTTTCAATTATTTGCCAGAAAATCAGTTTTATGAACAATGGATCAGAAATATGAGGCAAAAATCTGTACAGTTGAGAGGTATGCTTTTAATATGTTGTTTTTTCCATTCTGCTCAATTTATTATAAATGAATGTTAAATGACACCTTAATGTATTGATTCTTTTTTTAAACTTGCTATTATTCCTATCTGGAAGGTGTCCTTGAAACAGTCCACATACCCAGCTAACAAATGAATGAATGAATGAATGAATGAATGAATGAATAAATATATACATGCATATGTATATGCACACTTAAATGTGTGTGCCTTTTCATATATCTATAGATGTACACACACACATATATATATATATATATATATATATATATATATATATATATACATACACACACACACACACACACACACACACACACACACACACACACACACACACATGCACATACATGTATGCAAGTATATGACAAATGCACTGAATATAACTTAATTGAAATCACAGAACTAAAGAAACATGCTCAAACCACAAACATCACCAGAAAAGTAAAAAACATACTTGAAAACCTTAATTATTTATTTACATTTATTTTATTTTACATTTCTTGACCGGGAATGTCTGACTGAGCCGAAGCCCTTTTTCAGCAGAGTCCTGGGGAGAAAAGCTCCAGTATTATACAGATTACATTTAGTCATTATACAAATATTGTACAATCAAAAAGTGGCAAAGCAGCTTGATGTCAACTAAAACAAAAGTGTTTTTTGAAGTGGGCAAGCCCCCACATACCCCTAACTTATATATACTAACTTCACAGGTGCACAAACATGTATAAAAGCGAACACTCTACAAGAAATTAATAACTGCTAGTAGACCATTCCAAACCACACCAACTAGGAAATCCAGCAATCACTAAATTCAAAGGGAAACAATACAAGAAGCACACCATTTACTTGCCCATACTAGTGAAACAGGATGTCACTAAATCGTTTCAGACATAAATCCAAATGCACTTTGATACCATAGATCATGACAAGTATACCAAACACTTTCCTCTTAGATTAAAAGTCCATACATGGCACTAATTTAATTAAACTATTATGTTATAGACTGTCTTCTACCTCTGTATGCATATGTGTTTATCTGTATGTATAAGAGCTCATTTATGTATAAAAGTATGCGTATGTGTACATGCAATTTATATCTATGTGCATGTAATTGCATATGGTATAGAAAAAGCACTACTTGTTACATACATGTATGTATGTATGTATGTATATATACTGTATATGGAAATTATATGCATGTAGGTATGCATATGCATGCGTATTAGCATTTATATGTGCAGATGTTCCATATCTGTGTGTTAGGCTATATATATATATATATATATATATATATATATATATATATATATATGCATGCATGTATGTATTTATGCATGTGTTCAGATGTATGAATATATTTTTGTATGTGCATGCATGCATGTGTGTATATTTTATGTCTAGATTTATGTTGATGTATATGAGTCTGTGTGTATGTGCCATCCTGTCTCCCAGCTCTAAAATTCTTGAAAGATTGTATAAATCAAAAATGTCTTCACTATCTGTTACGAATGAAGCTAATCACTTATACCAACATGGATTCTGGCCAAACCAAAGCACATCCACTGCATTGCTATCATTTACAGACTCTGTCAATAAAGCTCACAACCCTAATAAACTTGCATCTGAAGTTTTATTTAAATTTATCAAAAGCCTTTGACACAGTCTCTCACAGTAAACTCCTCAATCAACTTTCCACCCTGGGTCTATTATCTCCATCTATTCAAAGGTTCTCTAGCTACCTTGCCAACAGGCAACAAGCTGTAAAACGGCAAGGGTCCATCTCTACATACCTTCCCACTTCCACAGGAGTCCCACAAGGATACATTCTTGGCCCTCTACTATTCAATACCTTTATCAATAACCTACATTCATCTTCTTGTGAAGGCACCTTGATTCAATATGCAAAAGACTCTACCATAACCTGTTCTTCGCACATCTTAACTCACCTCCACTTAATCAGTCAATATTCTCTCATTTCCATTGAAACCTGGCTTACAACAGCACAACTCTTACTCAATTCCAAAGGAAAAAAAAATCCTTCTCCTTATCCCCAAAACTCACACCCCTAACAAAGCATCTTTTAAAATCTTTTTGGAAAATGGCACGGAAATTGAATTAGTTCACCATACCAAACTATTAGGAGTCATAATAGATGATAATCTTAAATTTGACCTCCACATCTAAAGCAGTATCAAGAAAATCCGTCAAAAACTAGACAAGGTATACAGAAACAAACATTTTCTGAGCACACCCACAAAAATTACTACAGCCAAGACCTACCTTCTACCCTCCTTACTCTGTTGAGCCCCAATTCTAACCAGTAAAGTTATCCATAAAACAAAATTGAAAGATACTACACAAAATTGCCAAGTTTGTTACTAATTCAGCCTCCTTTACCCATCACTGTAAAGCTCTGCATACCCTCAGCTGGCTGGAACTCCCCTTCCACCTCTCCTCCATTCACCTTGTAACAATGTATAAAATCATACACAAACCATTAGCCTGCACAGCTCTTACTCATTTAACAAACATATATTTCCTGAAAACAACTCAAACAACCCTTAGATCAGAAGACAAACAGCATTTCACCATAAACTAAATAAATCCCCCTGGACTAAGCCTATACTCATACTCAGTAGCACAAAATGGAACTCCTTACCTCTAACCAGCAGAACTGCTTCTAACCTACCCTCCTTTAAATTCTTCCTAAAAGAATACTTTACAAAATCATGGACCTGCTCCTGTGCCAGTCCTGAACTTACTCACTGTATTTCACTCACCCCTTTAATCTAAGTCCCATCTTACAACCCTCTCCAACCTCCTACTCCACTCCTTTCTTTTGTTTTAATCACCACCTTACCATATACATTTTCTATTTGCAGACATTTCCTCTACTTCCTTCTCTTTCCTCCCTACTCAGCGGAACTACCTGAAGACCCCTAACCCTGCACTCGTTTTATAATCTCATTTTCTCTCCATTCTTGCTTCCTTCTATAACCCTAATATGAAGACCCTCTGTCATACTAAGACATCATTCAATTTCTCCTCTAAATTGTGTCATCTCTAATATCTCCTTTAAATATCATATTAGAATTGCTTCAGGTCTCATTTATCGCATACCAATCTATGTAACAAACAATATGACTAGTGGGGTTTTCCTCATATATTTTCTTCAACTCATGTTACTGTTTTTCAGTGCACACTACTATGATGCATATATTCTATGTTTTTCTTGATACAACATTTTTTACTCTTGTTTTGTAGTGTTACATGATACTGTGTGATTTAAAGTATCTGTAATTGATTTTTGACAGATTGTGATGGTTTTCTCCCAGACCTCCACTGAAAATGGGAATAATTTGTCCCAGTAGGACTTTCCCAGCAAACAAATTTGAAATAAATATGTAAATAAATAAATGAATGTACACATGTATATGGATGTCGGTACTATACTGTTGGCCAGATGTACAGATTGTTGAATGCCATTTGTGTTTTACAGTTAGTCAAATGCACTAGGTGTTGACAGCAGGAAGAACAGAGGTCTGTAACATCAGATGTAAGGTAAGAGGAAGTGGGCAGTAATGACAAAACTTTTATTTATACTGAAGGTTGCAGCATTTGGGTTGAGAGACAGAGAGAGAGAGAGAGAGAGAGAGAGAGTGTGTGTATATGTACATAAGAACCCACTCAAGTGTTTGCAGGGAGGATTAGAACAAGAGCTAGAATAAGAGCTAGGGAAGGTGATAACTTTAGTGTTCTGCTTTTATATGTGTGAAGTCTTGTGTCTCTTGTTATGGAAAGGGTGCTTAGAACCCTATTATACCATGACCCCCCATTAATATTCCAAAACGTGCACGCTGATTGGTCAGCGTGCACATTGTAAATCGACTTATACTAATGGAAAAAGGTCAGGTCGCCCGGACTTTTTCCATTAGTATAAGTCTTTTTTAAAACACTGTCTCGCTTTGTTAAAGGAGTTTAACATAGCGAGACAGGTTTAAAAAAAGCAATGGAGATCTCCGTTGCTTTTTTTAAAGCTGTCTTGCTATGTTAAACTCCTTTAACATAGCGAGACAGTGTGTAAAAAGCAACGGAAATCTTGCTTTCTCCGTTGCTTTTGTTTTCAAAACTGTCTCACTATGTTAAATGGGTTTAACATAGCGAGACAGATTTAAAATAAGCAACGGAGATTCTCCATTGCTTTTTTTTAAAGCTGTCTCGCTATGTTAAACTCATTTAACATAGCAAAACAGTTTTTAAAAAGCAACGGAGATCTTGCTTTCTCCGTTGCTTTTGCCCATAGCTCTGATGTACTGCATAGGCATACGCATGCGCAGTACATCAGAACTGCCGCAGAATACCAGACAGCTGCAGAAGGGCAGCAAGGAGACATTATACAATGCCATTATTTAAGAAAAGTAATTATTTTTTTTCTTAAATAATGTCATTGTATAACAATAACCACTTCTGGGTGTGGGTAATGCTGGATTTACCACGGTTGGCTTTGTTTGGCCACTCGGGCTTTGCCCTCGTGACCAAACCATGCCAACCGTGGGTAAATCCAGCATTACCCACACCCAGGCATGGGTTATTGCTATAATGTATCTATATCTATTTAGCTATCTATCTAGAGATAGACAGATATAGATATATGCTAAACCCAACCCTACACATTACAGTACTAAACACACTTTCTCAACAGTACTACTAATAAAGACTCTTTCTGTGTGCGTGTGTATGTGCATATATGTAAATAGAGTTGCACACACGCACACACACACACACACACACACACACACACACACACACACACACACGTAAAGAGAGTTAAGTGTACAAATGATATGAGTATGCACATGTGTGTGTGTTTGTTGATGGATATGTTTATCTGTATGTGTATGAATATACATAGGTGTATATGCATGGGTATATGTAGGTGTATATGCTTATATTATTATCTGTGATGCGTATGTCTATAAATGCATCTATGCATATGTTTATGTGCATGAATAGGTGTATGCATGTTGATGCGTAGGGATGGAAGACAGCAACAGAACAAAGAAAACAGGATCCAGATATATAAAAGGTCTATGATGAATGTAAACTTGATAATGGCTCTTAAGTCATACTAAAGAACCAATGTTTCTGCTTGCTATAGCCCCCACCTACTTCATCACTACTATTTTTTTTCAGTTGAGGTTTGTGGGTTTACATTGTCTGGGGGTTATCTGGCACTCTCTGTACTTTGGCTCATTTGCATATATTCCATTGGTTCGTATACAAGCGCAGGCCATGCTAGGAGTGCCCTTGGTTTCCTTTGTGTTAGCAACAAGAAAAAAGAGAAAAATGAGCACCCAGGAACTGGGCCCACTGCCAGCATTTCAGGGCAGAAAAGACATCTGCAATATGCAAGCATGCCCTGTTTCATCACTCAAGGTCATAAGTCTTACCACTTAAAAGTGGAGATAAATGTCCTCTTCTACTGTAGTCCGTTATGTATTCTAAGTGCTTAACTTTCCAGGGTTCTGTTAGGGACATTTGCTTTTGTTTCTTCTCAGTAAAGTATAGTAAACTAAAAGTGTAGATGTTCAAAGATGTCAGAATACTATTATTAAGTCAAAAACAGAGTCTGCATATAAAGCTATGGTTTCATTTGATTGTCATAACTTTATCCTGTCCACAGAGGCTGTTTATGTTGATTAAGAATACCCAAACTGCCAATACAACCAGGCGCATAGACTTTTTCTACACTTTCTTTTGTCTGCACCACAGTCATTTTCTTTACTATATTCTGCAAAAAATCTAGCTTGCTTCACTTTAGTTTGTCACTTCAGCATTTGTGATTCAGCATTGTGCTCAATGTTTCAGATGAGGATCTTACATCACAGAATGATTACATTACTTACATTGTTTTCTCCTGCTAAAAAGGTTTTTAATATGCCCTACATTTGCGTTCATTAAAAAACAAAAACATTTAAATTGGCCTGTTCTATGTTGAGGAGTCTCTAACAATGATTTCCAATTTCCTTTCTCCTCACAAGGGTTAAATCCGCAAAAAAAATTCAATTGTAATTCAAAGCTAAATAATCAGATCAGTAAAAGGGAATCAGTAGAGACTGGACACAGCAACCTGAGTCACTTTATTATGTGTGGTTTATTACTGCAGATCTAATATAAAGAACTTAGAACTTTTTTTTCAACAAGCTACTCACCCTGAACATAAACTGAAAGAAGATGAAAGGCACATTAACCTTTAGGCCTTCATTGTATACGGTCAACACAACTGAACAAATCAGGCCTTCTAATGATGTACTCTGTGGCGTGCATTCCTCCTTCATTCATTCATTTTAACTCTGGTTTCATAACCTCTCGTGCTAATGTAGGTAATCTATTCAAAAAAAGTGCTTACTGATTTAATGCCTGTTTGTTCGGTCTATCTATTGATCCGATAAACCACAGCCTTAAGCAAACTGTTTCTTCTACATTATTTGCTTCTGTTTGCATTCTCTGTCTCTGCAATTGATTTGGTAACCTCTGTGATGGTGTTTCCCTGTAGCCATCCTGTAGTACCACAGTACCTGTGCACACCTTTTGGTTTTGTTGCACCCAAATACCTACCCCCCCCCCCCCATTCATGCCATTTAGCATCTGGCAGAGGGCAACTGAGTAACAAAAAACTTTCAGCTGGAATCACACAGAAACCACCAAACTATTAACCAGTTCTCTGTGCGGAAACAGAATTAAGCACCAAACTCCACCACGATAAAAGTCCACTTTGAAAAATTTAACTGTCAATAAAAATGCACAATATCAGACCCAAGGTTCACGGTGGCATATGCCAGAGTTATGCTCTTTCATTTCAAATAATTAGAAACTTCATCAGAACTTCCCACACAAAGAATTGGTTAGCAGGGCAACTGAGTGCCATCAACTGAAATGTCCATGGGAGGGATATCTTAAACAGCTCAATCAATACCCTGTCCCACCCAACGTTTGTCCAAATATCAGTGTGTCTAACTCAACAATATCCAGCATGCCTATCTGCCATAGCACTTAGATAAAAAACTGACCTCTTAAAAACAAGTACTTTCCTAAATCTACTCTAAAGTGAATTGCACTTTCTTCTCACATAGAAAAGTATTTGGCGATTTTATCATGACCCAGGCAAAACAGGCACAGATTTTCTGTACTGCCATTTTCTAGTCACATCATCTTAGCTGAAAGCTATATTAAGAAAGTGTTAAAAATAATATTCTGGCTAATAAACAGGTCTTACTTCAGAGTTCCAAAAGCTGCACATGATGTGCTGTGGTTGTTTAACAACCTTCTGCTACAGAATAACACAACCTCTTGTTATATGACACAAAGCAAACAGTTTCCCCTACAAAGTGTGTTCTTTCTTTATCTTTCATTTGTAGAACTCTAAAAAGAGCATGCTATGGAATTCTACCTACTTTTTTCATTTTATTCTAATGTTTAACATGCAAGAACACAGCACTGATAATGTAGAAGACTGCAACATGAAATCTTAATGTCAGATTACATCATTTTATCAGGAAAACTCAGGGAAGCAGTGTAATGGATTAGAACTCCATGTTCCTGGAAGTATGCTAAATCCATTGAATATAATCACTAGTTGTACTAGTCCAATAATTGCAGTTTCATCTGGTAAAAAAAAGAGATAATTTTTGTCTATGGAGGCCACAGGTGGGAATACGTTATGTACTCTAACAAGTCTGTGCAAAGGTCAGAACAAGGAAAGGACAAAGCAAGTGTGCTGCAAAATAACTGATGATTCTAACCTCTATGAGGCTTAATAATGTCAAATGATATATAATCTGGGAAAGCAAGATGGAAGCCAAAAAGACATAAAATTACAGCACGATTCATATTCTCAAAGCAAGGTGAGTTTTAAAGATGCATTTACTAAGAAAATATTGGCAGGGGCATGCTGACTGAAGGAATTTAAGACACAGTATTTTTACAGAAAGTGGATAAAGCATAGAACTGTTTAACAGCAGTGGGGCTGATGCCAAAGTGCTAAACTATTCGGAACAAGACTAGGACAAGTAAAGGTGCCGGGGGTGCTTAGGAGAAGAAGTGGGATGATTACATACAGAGTAGACTGGGGAGCTTGCATCAGGATATCATTAACAGCATGACAATAGCTTTCTGTGAGAAAAGCTGTATGCCATAGAGAGACAAAATGGCTAACTAAATTATTACACCAGTTATCATCATTGTAGCAACAGGTTTAGAATACATTAGAATATATAAGTCAAGCAATGGTCAAAACACTATATTAGAGACATTGGGAGAGCACTGCTTGATGGTGAGCTTGGGTTATTTACTTATTTGATTTAGCAGAGACACTGGGAGAACACTGCGTGATTGTGAGCTTGGGGTGTTTACTTATTTGATTTAGTAGAGACACTGGGAAAGCACTGCATGATGATGAACTTGGGGTATTTACTTATTTGATTTAGTAGAGACACTGGGAGAGCACAGGCTGATGGTGAGCTTGGGGTATTTACATATTTGATTTAGTAGAGACACTGGGAGAGCACAGGTTGATGGTGAGCTTGGGGTATTTACTTATTTGATTTAGTAGAGACACTGGGAGAGCACTGCATGATGGTGCGCTGGGGATATTTACTTATTTGATTTAGCAGAGGCACTGGGAAAGCACTGTATGATGCTGAACTTGGGGTATTTACTTATTTGATTATTTAGTCTTTGTTAACTAGTCAACCCTCTGGGCACATTTCCCCCTTTGTGGGGGTGACCCTAAATTTATGACCTTATTAAATAGCTGAGATATGGGACAAGAGGTTGTAGGAATCAAATCGTAGGCTCTGGACATACCTTGTTTGCAAAGCATTGCCTTAACCCACTGTTAGGTTCTGCTGCTGAGCAATCTATCTATTTACGGTACACTTCCAACAAAGGCTCTCTTTACTCATATCTCATCTGGGCCAAGAACTGTGCATGTGGAGGGAAGGAAAAAAGGTGCATAGCTTAGACTCGACTGGTGAGACAGGCAGAGAAGCAGATGGCACTGTACTGGCCCACTGGCAAGTAAGACAAATGAAAAAAAATTCTGCTGTCTTAATGCAAAGCACAATGTCAATTATATAGAAGAAACAGAAGATGTCCACTACCAAGGCCTACTTCAGACACAAACTGCTCACTTCTACTATTAAATAGTGAGGTGGGCACTCCTGTACTAGTTGTATGTCTATGGCTTGTGCAGCCTAATATGCTTATGATCTGGGACAGGGCAGTGCAGAAGCAGGACTTGCAAAAAATAGATAAAAAAATGTGGTGGAGGGAAATGGGAGGAGAATAGTTTTAGTAGAGGAACACAGTGCAACAAAGTAGAAAATAAATGTGTATAATGAATGGGACATTATCACATGTTCAAAGGAACATAAAAGTATGGGGGGGGCATGATCAATGCAACTCTAGAGGAAGATGCATGCAAATTAAATTCCACACCGGAGTCCTTCCACTAAACAACAGACATCTAAAAACAAGCATATATCAAAGCAAAAGTGACAGCAGTTGATACATCTAGGGTACAAATACACCCCTTACAGCAGGCTATACAAGCTCACAGTGCAGAAATACTAAAAGGTCTTGACTATTAGTTTGCTTGACTTATGCAAGGATAACAGATATTAATGCACTTACTGTATATTAGAGCAGTGCTCCTTCATAAAAGCATTGTGTTATACAGAATCTTTTGGTGACGGGTAATGGATTTTCTTTCTATTTTGATCTCATTTGTTTCCTGTGCATGATATTAATGCTACTCAGTAAATTAGGCACTGAATGGTGTATCATGTTCTGCATGGAAACTCTGCTCTTGCTCTATTTACATGTTATTACTACAAAAAAAATGTTGCATTCTAAAGGAACAATGTTTTTACAGTTTCTGAATATACAATGACTAGATCATTGTTGCACTATCTCATTCTGGTGACATTGCCTTATCTTTCTGCTTCAGTTTACTTTCACAAATATGCTCTGTCTTGTATGAATGACTGCTATACTGTTCATACAGTCACAGTATGTCACTGAATAGAGCTGTTATTAAAAAAAAAACAATGTTTCCTACATAATAAGCACCGGCTAACTAAGATTAGACTAAGTTTGAAATTATACAGTTAATTACATTTATTCACAGGAAGATACATTGGACTAAATCAAATGAAAGGAACACCATTTCGGGATGTGTTTACATGAAGCTGATGGGTAAGGACCGTGACTATAGTATGATTCAAATCGTTGGTCTTGGTTGATCTTTGACAGTATTTCAGTCTTATGACTATCACAGTTATCCACTTGTCCTGCAGATTGACAATGTTTAGCCCCATTTTTGAGAATTACATGTACTGCTGCAGTACTATACAGTTACATTAGTTTTAAGGGACTACCACAGAAACTAAAAGAAAACATTGAAATATGGGTCTATATTATAACTTTGAAGATGTAAAACTTCGAAAGTTATAATATCGAACCCACTACATCAAAGGATGAAAATAGCGAAGCCCCGGAACATCAAAATCTTACCTAGGGCAAGATTTCAGTGGGCCGTTCCGTGCCTTCGCTATTTCCTCCACTGTGGTGCGAGAGTTACAGACCTTAGGGTTAAGGTGCGGGTTAAGGTAAGTGGATAGTTAGTAGTGTATGTATGGTGTAGTGTAGGGTTGGGTTTTGTTAACTGCATGTGTGTGTATTAACTAGTTTGTTTGTGTACAGTTTCATAGGGTATGTGTGCAATAGTTACGGACCTTAGGGTTATGGTGCTGGTTAAGGTAGGTGGATATTTAGTAATTTATGTGTGGTTTAGTGTAGAGTTGGGTTTTGTTAATTGTATGTGTGTGTTTATTTATTTTGGTGTGCTTGTGTTGTGTGTATGTTTCTCGGAACAGCAAATTTTTTCCCTGGGAAAAAATTCGCTATTCTGAGCGTTCAATGTTATCATAATTCGAAATTCCAAGTTCAAACTTATGGTGTTCAATATTTTGGAATTTCGAATATATGATATAGACCCTTGAAATACAATATGATACTTACTGACTAATCAGATAGCTTCTTTACATTAATATGAACAGCGATGATGATGATACTTCTAGAACTATTTCCCATTCAGTAACGCAGGGAAACAGGAACACCATGAAGGACATACAACACTGTAGTAAAATGGAATTCCTTTCATTAGGTTCTATCCAGCTTTTTGGAAGGCAACCTTCTCATTTATGTGCTGGTTTATCAGTTCAGAATCTTGGTAGATTATAAACAAATATCGTGATTATTGTAAGAAGTAAATGTATAGCACTTGAAAACAGCAGTGTTTTGCTATGTTTGGTGGAAATTAAAGCCAGCAGGTCATATCTCTGAATAGCAGAGCTAACACATATTTTTTTTTTCTTACATGCAGTTGTTTTTGTAGTTGTGACTTTGACAAACCCACCTCCATAGGTATCACAAGGGATAAGAAACCAAGAGTAATGCTACTTAACGCCAGAAGTCTAAACCTCAAGATGCACGCACTCTAAACTCTCCTTAGCATGGAGAACATCGATATCTGTGCAGTAACAGAAACCTGGTTCAAGGCTCCCGAGAGCACCCCAGCACTACCAGATTATACCTCATACCATGCTTTTCAGCCCCAAAACTTGGACCTAACCACAAAAGGAGGGGGAGTATCAATATTCGTCAAAGATACCCACACCTCCAGGTTGGTGGCACAGCACGAAGCATCAGAGACTATCCATGTGCAACTAACAGTGGGTAAAACTGCCTTCCAGTTTATAGCCTGCTACAGACCACCCTCCCAAATCCAGGAACCCCACTCTGCCTTCCTGAGAACACTGGAAAATATGAAGGTCTCTCCAAACACCATTATATTGGGTGACTTCAACTACCCAAACATAGACTGGGAGTATTACTCTAGCTCCAACACCCTAGCCCAAAGGTTCCTAGAATTTATAAACTCAAATGCTATGGAACAACTTGTTACCACTCCCACAAGAGGGGAAAACATACTGGACCTGATCGTCACCAACATGGGGACTCTATGCTCCAGACCAGAAGTGTATCCCCCACTGGTAAGATCAGACCATAAACTAATCTCACTGGATATTTACATCCCGACCCCACCCCCTGCCCAGAAAACCACAGTGAAAAACTTCTCTAAAGCAAATTTCACACTCCTCAAAACTGAGGTGGAATCCTTCAAAGCCCCCAGGCCTGTGGAAAATACGTCCCAGACCACAGAATCCTTTATAAACGCATTCTATGAACACCTTCAGGAATGCATGGATCATGCAATCCCAAATAAAACCAAGACCCAATCCTCCAAAGGCAGATGTCCTATCTGGTGGACCCCAGCCATAAACAAACTATACAATAGAAGGAGGAAGCTACTACATGATAGAGCAAAATCCCAAAAAGGGAAGGCATCTCTGATCAGTATTAGCAAAAAACTACGGACACTCATAAAATTGACTAAGGCCAGCTTCGAGAGAAAAATTGCACAGGACACTAAGGATAATCACAAGGCTTTCTTTAGTTATGTTAGGAACCTGGGTGGTAATTCCCAGATATGCTCAGAATTAGTCCAAAATGACAAAAAATACACCAAACCCACAGACATTGCCAACATCCTAGCTGACAGGTTCAGCGCAAACTTCTCCCCTCCCACCAAAGGGAATATCTATCCCAGCAGAGTGCTGCCCCTGACATCTCAGATGCTCAGGTAAGAGCCGCCCTCTCCAAAGCAAAAACACAGCATCAATGGGACCAGACAGTGTCCCGGCTGCGCCTACATGAACTCCAAGAAGAGCTAAACCCAAACATAAAACTACTGTTCAATCTCAGCCTTACTACAGGATATGTACCCAAAGAGTGGCGTACAGCAACAGTGGTCCCTCTCCACAAAGGTGGTGCCTCAACGGATCCTGGAAACTATCGCCCCATAAGCCTGACTAGCTTGGTCTGCAAAGCTATGGAAAGGATCATCATGGACCTCATAAATAAAGATATTGGGGACCTAGAGACACTGGATCCTACCCAGTTCGGCTTTGTTATGGGCAGATCCAGCCTCTTAAACCTGGTCGATTTCTTTGAAACAGTCACCAAGGCCATTGACGAGGGAAGGTGGTCCACACAGCCTACCTGGACCTCGCAAAAGCCTTCGATACAATACCCCACTCGGGCATTATAGATAAGCTCACCAGCTTAAATATAAACCCCTATGTCACTAGATGGGTTGCAAACTGGCTCAAGGACAGAACCCACATGGTTAGAATTGCTGGATACATTATCAGACTCCAAACCAGTTTACAAGTGGCGTCCCACAAGGCTCAGTCCTGGGACCTCTCTTGTTCGGTATATATTTCTCGGAGGTACAGGCAAACACGGAAGGACTGTGGCTGACCAAGTTCACAGATGACCACAAACTGGGCACCATAATCGACTCTCCAGCAGACACAAGCATCCTCCAAAAGGGCCTCATAGAAATAGACAACTGGTGCCAGAGCCATGGCCTCAAGCTAAACGCCAAAAAGTGTATAGTCATCCCCTTTGGCAAAAACAAAGTGCCCACAAATTACCACATAGGTGGTAATCCATTAAGTACAGAAGAAGTAATTAGGGACCTGGGGACCCAAGTTGATAGCAATCTCTCATTTGACAACCACGTGGCCAAAGTGGTTAGAAAAACATTTTATATAGCCCACCTAATTATGAAGGGATTCACATCTAGATCAGGGGAGGTCATCGTGCCTCTTTACTCATCCCTCATCAGGCCCATAATTGAGTACAATGCCCCTTTTGGGATGTACCTTACCAGACACCTGCAGCAACTGGAAAGACCCCAAAAGTACCTCACCAAGAGGATCAAACAGATGCCATATGCTGCCCAGTTAAAGAAACTCCAGCTCTACTCAGTGGCATACTGCCTGCTCAGAGGTGATCTGTGCCTGACGTATAAAGCCATGTCCAACCCAGAATTAATGGACATGCTGCACCTCAGAAAATCCAAATCCCATCGAGCTACATGCTCAAGAGACTTGAACCTCAGCACTGAAATAAATAGGACATGCTGGATTCCAGTCCAGGTTAGGCAAAGTCCCTCATTGACTCTCTTCAAGAGGAATCTTGATGAGTGGATGGGAATAGCAGTTCAGAATATTCACACTATATCCCCATTTGCTATTTCAAATGTGTGATGTACTTATGCTGATTAAAGATGGATGCAAGCCTTTAATGTTGCCTATGAGTTGATATAATAGTATATTAAAATAACATCCTATACATTCCCTTTCCCAAATGCTATAAATACTTCTTAATGATTTTGTAATTACATAGCTTCCCCTTCCCAAACATTAAAACCACTCAATGAATTAGGCCATTGTTATAGTTTATTTTATTTTATTATAGTATAGCTAAAACTGTAATACAAAGACTGCCTTACATGTTTTAAGGAATGTTGTGTATATGTATATATTTATATATAAACACACACACACACACACACACACATATATATATATATATATATATATATATATATATATATATATATGTATATAAACACACATGCACACATTTGTGTGTGTGTGTGTGTGTGTGTATGTATGTATATTTACTTTTCACCCAAATCATAATACTAATGTGATAAAAAGTAATTATGTGTAAGATGCCCCAGTGTGAAGCTAGTCTTCTGCAAGGCTGAAGCAACAGCATTCTTCTGCATCTGAATCCTGGCAATCTTACACAAAGTAAGAAAAACTCTCACATAGTTCATTACATGGTATACTGACATTAAAGATAAAGGATGCCACAATCTAAATTTGTTAATTTCAGTGCAAAATGAAAACTGCAACTGTCAAAGCTAAGCAATGTCTTAATCAACACTTGTATTTTCTACTACAACAAATTCACATAGTTTGTCATTGTATTTCTTTTTCTTAGTGTACTTTTTTATTGTTATCTGTTTTGGGTAGATCACATAAATTAATAAACTGCACTCTAAGATGAAGAGCAAAAAAAAATACCACTTATAAGAACACACTAAGCACTGAACTGTTTCATTGCTGACAGCAAATTCATTTCCATACTGGCATTCAGAAATACTTAATAAATATGATATGTCAGATATACTAACCAACTTCTGAATGACACAAATTATCTCTGAACCCACCAAACCAAACCATCTTGCAGTAAACATAGACCTATCACAAACTACCTTACACTAATCTCAAGCATTCAGATTCCTCTCCTTTACCCATAGTGACCATTGCCCCACATTGTTTAACCTATCAGTCTCTACTACCAAACCATTATCTCTCTTAATGCAATCACAGAAAATCATCATAGTCCTTAAAAACAAACAGGACCATCTGGAGCCCAACACTCTTCTAACAACATTGCCACTATCATAACAACCTTAACAGACATATTTCTTTACCTACAAAACAGACACTTCCCTATCATCATAAAACTTCACAAAATCAACAATAACTTATGACACTCGCAGAAACTAAAATCTCTATGAACTAAATGATAAAGTATGGAAAAACTGGAAACAAAAACTAACAGCAGAAAAGCAAAAAACACTAGAAGGCACACAGGAAACTCCATACAAACCAACAGCAATCTGTGAAAAACAGCCAAAAAAACAATTTTGTAGACTCATAGGTAATGTAACAGGCAGAAGTAAACACAAAGACCATACCGATCAAAACACTATATTGAACACCTCAGGACCACGTCACTCTATGACTTCCTGACATAGGTGTGTACCACTTCCACCACATATTTCCCTACATTAAACTCCTCTAACCCTCTGACCTTTCCTCCATACCCTACCCTTCTACTTCAAAACAAACAGAAAAACAGAAAAAATGCTTCAAAAGAAATTGATTGCATATTACCAAATCCTAACAAATATCTTTTTCTATGAAGGATCACCTTTTACATTCACTCAAATACTTCTATAACTTTTGCTTCACTTAAAACATAATACCCTCTCAACGGGGGAAAATAGTCAGACCCATAGTCAAAGCTCCAAAACCAAAAGACTCTTACTTTTGCCTTACGACACTGTGAAATTTTTGAAGAAATCACCTTTTTGCAACTGAATGACCATGTTAAAAATACAGCATCCTAACACCATACAATATGTTTTTTGGTCAGGACATAGCACCATGACCATTATTTGTACATTGACAGATGGTATCCTATAAGGAATAAATAAAAGCATTCTAACTGGGGCAGCATTTAATGACCTCAACAAAGCCATCGATCTAGTAGACCATGAGATGCTTCACTCACTAATCTCCATAGGTATCAGCTGAAATTCACTACCATGATTTAAAAATTTCCTTACCAACAGAGAATGCAAATTCCCAACAGGTAAAATCCTATCTGGCATAGACACCATCAACAAAGGCATAACCCAGGGATCAATATTCTTACCCCTAAGACTCTCTCTTTTCATAAACAACTTATCAGTAAGTTTTCACAATTTTATTTTATTTATCCTTTGTTGACTGGTGTAGTCCCACTAGGTTAGTGACTTCTTTTCAGTGGAGACCTGAGGTGGTGTTCATAGTACTGGGAAATTGGGTCTATATTAGATCAGCGAATGCTTAAACAAGCGAATGCTGATTGATCGACCTTATTTTAGCGAATGTTCAAAATATCGAAGCAACAGAAACCCAAATTTTTTTCTAGGGAAAGAATTCAGTTGTCCGTTTCTGTTGCTTCGGTATTTTCAGTGCTGTGGTGGAAAGTTATGGGTCAGAGTCAGGTAAGTGTGCGATTGTGTGGATGTGAGGGTTAGGGTGGGTTTAGGTGAGTTAGGGTTAGGGAGTGGGTGAGGTGAGTGTGCGATAGTGACGGACCTTAGGGTTAGGGTTTGGGTTAAGGTAAGTGGATAGTTAGTGGTGTGTGCATAGTTTAGTGTAGGGTTAGGTGTCAGATTTTAGGTGTATGTGTGTGGATTTCTGTTTGTTTGATGTACTTGTGTTGTGTGCATGTGTTTTGGATCAGCGATTTTTTTTCCCTAGGAAAAAAATCGCTGATCTGACAGTTCGAGATTGTAAGCTTTCACTTACATAAGGTCGATCAATCAGTGTTCGCTTTTTTAAGCGTTCGCTGATCTAATACAGACCCTGGGAAATTTGCCTAGGGATTTAGGGAACTTCCCCTACGTGCTGTCAATACATAATATATATAATAAAAACATATTTTTGAGGGACTAAAAATAAAGTGCATATACAGTTTCAAATGGAGGTGTAAAGATAGACTCTAAAAGAACATTTAAAAAACATATATAAAGAAATAATAGACATTTCAAAAGTTTATAACAATAGGGGTTTATGCACTGGGGCATGGGATTGTAATGTTTTTATGGAAATGGACAAACTTGTACATATTCCAAGTATTATAAATGGTTATGGTAACAAGGGTGTTGTAAAATGTTGGGGTCAACAAAAGACAAGTTACTTCTGTGGAAAAGGACATTTAGTTAAAAGTGGTGACAGAAAAATGTTATATATTTGGTAAAACAGGACATGAAGCAAAAAAATGTGAACTTGAATGTTATAAATGTTAAAAAAGGGACATTTCTGAATGGATGATAAAGAAAAACAGCATGAGTTAAGCATGATAAATCAGGATAAGGAGAAAGAATAAGAAAGGATTGTAGATTATAGAAATAGATGAATCTTTAGAAAAGAAGGGAGTTACTGAAAAAATAAAATGAAGGAGTTGAATTTGAGATAGAATCAGAAGTAAGTGTTGAAGATGATATAAGCTGGAAAATGGTAAAAGGGAAATGAATTCCATTGGTAAAAGAGTTAAAGATAGAAAAATAAAATTTAAAGCTATTAATAAAAAAGAAAAGAAAGGAAATTGATAAAGATTTCTTTATAAGAAATTAGTATAGGATAGCATCTCCTAAACTAAGAACCATTGAAATGAATAATTTAAGAATTCTACCAGTGAATGTTAACAGTATAAAAATGTTAATAAAAGGATAGCAATTTTAGAATGGTGTAATAAGTGTGATGTTATTATTCTGGAGAGCATAAGAATTTTGACACAAGAAGAAAGAATACAAACACAAAAATATGGGATGGATGGGAAAATAATATAAAACACAGGGAATGAACAGTGTTCAGGACTAGCAGTTCTATGTACAACAGTAGTGAACATTCTGGATGCTATATTAGTTAAAATGGGAAGAACAACAATTATTGATATAAAATATATCCTTCCTGGTAACAATATAGCTATACTGGAAGATATCCTACATTGGATGTACATAGCATTTCTAAAAGAAATAATATTACTAGGTGATGTGAATGTCAACTGGTTGGACATAAACTCGAACTCTCCTACATGTAGCATGAACTTATATGGTTTCACACAACTAATTAATAGCCTCATATATAGCAAGACATCAATTCTCTATTAGACTGGATCCTAGTATCAGACCCCAGCAAATACTCCACCACAGGTACAATGTCTGACTCGGTCAATGACCATCTGCCAATCTATATGACTAGACATCCCACACATCCAGTTAAACAGCATATTTATAAAACAACACATAACCTTTCCAGGTTTAACCCAGAAATGCTCATTACTACACTATCTATTAAGTGAAACTTCCTAAAAATCATCTCCTTAGATGACATTGTGATTGAATTCAACACAACTTTTCTGAATAACCTTGCACCTCCTTGAAGGAAGAGACTGAAAACGAATAATGCAATTTGGCTTTCCAGAAAAGCATATACTGTTGGAAACTCCTGATGTTCAAGCTGATGTGATTCTCAAACAATCTGGAAATATATCGCTGATTGATAAGTATATTTCTTGGCATTTTAACCTTTCAGAGTTTTGCATTGTCTTAATTTTGCCTGACTGAATTGTTTTATATATTTTCTGGCATTGTTTTCTGTTTCTCATCTGTCCTGAAACTGCTTACCCCCTATTTCTGAGGTGGAGTTTATAAAACTGGTCTAACAGCTTTTGTGTTATCTGATTGCTTCAAGGCTTGCTGATTTAAAAAGAGTTTCTGTTTGTAAATTCTTGCATACACTGTTGGAAACTTTTGGTGTTCTAGCTGGTGTGATTCTCAAACAATCCAGAAATATATCGCTGATTGATAAGTATATTTCTTGGCATTTTAACCTTTCAGAGTTCTCCATTATCTTAATTTTGCCTGACTGAATTGTTATATATATTTTCTGGCATTGTTTTCTGTTTCTCATCTGTCATGAAACTGCCCCCCCACCCTATTGTTGTGGTGTTCTTATATAGTTGGTGGCTTTGCAGTTGCCCACTCCTACTTTAAATTTGATCTGGGACACCCCTCCCAGTCTGGTGTTCACTCTACTAAATACAGAGAGAACATTTGAGAAGGCCAACCCACTTGGGTTCTTAACCTCTGCTCCTCCTTCCTCTTTCCTTGCACTTTACTTTAAAAAAATGCACTTTATTTTGCTTTTGCCCCTTCTTAAAAGCACTCAATTGTATTTATTCTGCTGCATTTATTACAGCTTGGTAGTAGCCTGATTAAATTGTAACTGTTATTGTAAGCCTTTTGGTTTAAGCACTTGGGCCTCAGACCAGTTGTTTTACATTAAGAAGGTTTATGGTCTGCACTGTTGTGGTAGGACAGGTAGCTTACATCATTCTAAATTGGGAATTGCTGATTGAAGGCTCGGTGTCTGTTATTCTAAAAGTGTATTAGCTCTGGTTTAAGCACTTGGGCTTCAGGCCAGTTATTTTACATTAAGAAGGTTTGTAGTCTGCAATTTTGTGGGAAGAGAGGTTAGATTCTGCCCTTCTGAGCTGGGAATTTCTGGTTAAAGAATTATTGTGCCTGCTTATTTGAACTGTTTCCTTCTGAAATTGGTGTGCCTTGTTTGCTGTAGCATAGACTAGCTTCAGGCATGCTGAATCTAGCTTTGTTTGTATAACTTGAGCACTAATCCAGGCCATCTTTTTTGGAGAAGGTTCCCCTGCACCCTAGTGGCAGGAGTGTGCAGTTAAAACTTGTCTGATTGAAGACTGCTGGACCAGGGCTCACTTTTGAGCTTTTGTACTGGTTAATTAAGTAATTTGTTTAAATCAGTTTGTTCATTTTCTATTGTTATATTATATAAAAGAAATTGCGGTGGTGGTGCTGCAGTAGCGTTTGTCGCCTCACAGTCAGACACTGTCCAGTTCAATTCTCAGTTAGAGCGTCTTCTGCGTGGAGACATGCATGAATGGGCGTACCTTCGTTGAAGGTTGTGCATCAGGGCTGGTAACTCGGCACGTAAAAATCAACTACCAATCATTAGCGGACCGGAGTTCTGCTGTGGTGACCCCTAACCGGGAAAAGCCAAAAGACACAACATATAAAAAAAAATTGCACTTTATTCATCTGCTTTTACTGTATTTGTGTTTCTTCCTACTTTATTGCATTTATTCTGCTGCATTTATTACTGCTTGTTAGTAGCCTGATTAAATTGTAACTGTTATTCTAAGCCTTTGGTTGAAGCACTTGAGCTTCAGACCAGTTGTTTTACATTAAGAAAGTTTGTGGTCTGCACTGTTGTGGCAGGACAGGTAGCTTACATCCTTCTAAGTTGGGAGTTGCTGATTGAAGGCTTAGTGTCTGTTATTCTAAGAGTGTATTAGTTCTGGTTTAACCACTTGGGGCTTCTGGCCAGTTATTTTACATTAAGAAGGTGCGGTCTGCACCCTTGTGGGAGGAGAGGGTAGATTATGCCCTTCTGAGCCGGGAATTTCTGGTTAAAGGCTTATTGTGCCTACTTATTTGAACTGTTTCTTTCTGAAATTGGTACGCTTTGTTTGCTACAGCATAGACTAAATTCAGACCTGCTGAATTTAGCCTTGTTTGTATAACTTCAGCACTAATCCAGACCATCATTTTTTTGGAAAAGGTTCCTCTGCACCCTAGTGGCAGGAGTGTGCAGTTAGAACTTGTCTGATCGAAGACTGCTGGAACGGGGCTCAGTTTTTAGCTTTTTATTGGTTAATTTGCTTGAATTCATTTGCTCATTTGCTACTGTTATATTAAAAAAAACACTGTATGTATCGCCGCTTAGCTAGGCTTAAACTATTCCTGGCTCCATAAAGTCTGCTCTTCAAATTTTCCCTTAGAACTAGCCAGTTTTTTTAGTTTTAACACTCAAATCTGTTTCTTTGAGCTCAGCACTTGTTCAGAACTCTTTGTAAGCACTAAATAAGCTACAAATTACTACAGCACTCAACTTTCCTCACTTGTCTAGAGGAAAACAGTTTTTAGTACTTAATAAATAAGCACCTATCCAAGCATGTCTAAGGGTAAGTTCCCAATGTTTTCTCCTGTCTACCTGATGAATCTGGGCATCTTGGGGCAATGAAGCAATTGCCTCATGTACACAGACAACTCCCTCCTCCTACCATCCAACACTACAACCTGTGAGAGATGCACTTATATAGCCAAACTGGAAGCAAAGCTCTCTTCACCCAAGACTGGATTAGACAGTCAAGAGGAGAAGATAAACACATGCACCACACAACACTCATCACATAGTCCCTCAAAACCTACACCACCAAAACACACACATAGCAACACAAAACACACACACCTACATTTGCGGAGGCTCTCAATAAAAATCTGCTCAAGCAACAGAGACCTCCACAGCAGAAACACATGCAACCTCCACACCCCAACACAACCCAAATGAAACACAGCCCACAAACTCAGTGTGCCACTCAACCACAGCCCATAAGGCATAACAACGTACCCAACACTCTAGTCATAGTTGACTCTATAGTCAGGCACACTGATGTTCCACTCACCAGGCTAAACAAGAAGAAAGTTACTGTCAGCTGCTAGGATCCACCACATAATGCACACACTCAGATCGCTCCACAACAAGTACAAATATGACTCTGTCATTGTCCATGTTGGTGTGAACGACCTGAGATGTACCTCCCTGGACTACATGAAAAGAGACATGGAGGAGCTCTCCGATCTTGTAGCCCAGGCAGGTATGACCCTAGCCCTGAGTAGCATCCTGCCATCACCCAGAATGATACCACAGTACAAGGACAAAATGATTGACTTCAACAATTGGCTAAGCTTCTGGTGTCATTCTGAGGGGATCCAGTATCTATCTGCCTGGGATGACATGATCGACAGACCACGATGCTTTGCCAGAGATAGCCTGCACCTGTCACCCTTGGGTTTCCGGATACTGGCTAAGGTAATTGCCACCCTTATAGTGCCTTTTTTAGGCAAGGTTCAAATGACAAATTCACCACCGTAACACATACAAGCAAGCAAAATCTGAGGGTGATGCTACTCAATGCTAGAAGTCTAAACCTCAAAATCCATTCACTCCTTAAAATGGAGAACATCGACATCTGTGTAGTGATAGAGACCTGGTTCAAGGCTCCAGAGAGCACCCCAGCATTACCAGGCTATAATTCATACCACACCTTTTGTCCACCTAACCTGGACTGAAACACTAAAGGTGGAGGTGTGTCCATATTCATTAAGGATATCCACACCTCCAGGCTAGTTGCTCAGCATAATGCATCCGAGACTATCCAAGTGTAACTAACTCTGGGCAAGACCTCAATCCAAATTGTAACTTGCAACAGATCCCCCACCATGCCCCAGGATTCCCACTCCTCATTTCCTGATACACTGGAAAATATTAGGATACAATCCAACACCCTAATAATGGGCGATTTCAACTACCCCATCATTAACTGGGAAAACTACTCATGTACCAACGTTTTGCTCAATGTTTTCTGGAATTCATAAATTCCAATGCCTTGGATCAACTTATCCACACCCCCACCAGGGGCAGCAATATCCTAGACCTGGTCATTACCAACATGGGCAACAGGTGTTCCACACCAGAGGTCAATTCCTAGTTGGTCAGATCCGACCACAAGATAATTAGCCTAGAGATCCACATCCTGCCCCCACCCCCCAATTAGGGAAACCACAGTAAAAAATTTCTCCAAAGCCAACTTCACACTTCTTAAGACGACACCCATGCAGACAGATAATAAAGGTATGACTGCTGAATCCTATACAAAATCACTTTATAAGCACTTACACGAGTGCATGGATCGTCCTATCCCTAACAGAACCAAGATGCTATCCTCCAAAAAAGGAAGCCAGTCTGATGGTCCACTGCCATATACAAACTCTACAACAGAAGAAAGAAACTGTTGCAAAAAAAGAGTAAAAATCCCATGACAGGAAGAACTCCCTGGTCAGCCTCAGTAAGAAGCTGAGATCCCTCATAAAATCCTCCAAAGCTAGTTATGAAAACAAAATCACCACTGATTCTAAAGAGAACCACAAAGCATTCTATAGCTATGTCATAATCTCAATGGCAACACTCAGATCTACTCTGAGTTACAGCACAATAGCACTAAATATACAGAACCAACTGATATTGCCAACATCCTGGCAGATAGGTTCAGTGCTAACTTTACCCCTCCCTCACCCCCTAAAGGGCCCATCTCTATACCGGAAGAATGCAAAGTTCCTGTAATCACAGCTGCACAAGTAAAAGCCACACTCTCCAAAGCCAAGAACACAGCATCCATGGGACCTGACAACATCTCAGGCTGTGTTTTACATGAACTACAGAATAAACTGGCACCCCACATAAGCACCATGTTCAATCATAGCCTAACCTCAGGCTTTGTGTCCACTGAATGTCACACAGTGACGGTTATCCCACTCCACAAAGGGGGAGCCACCACAGACCCCAGGAACTACCGCCCCATTAGCCTAACGAGCTTGTTCTGCAAGGCCATGGAACGTATCATCATGGAACTTATAAACAAAGACATTGGTAATCTCCAAACTCTAGACCCCACCCAGTTCGGGTTTGTAAAAGGCAGATCATGTCTCCTAAACCTGATTGACTTCTTTGAAGCAGTCACCAAAGCCGTAGACAAGGGTAAGGTGGTTCACACAGCCTATCTAGATCTTGCCAAGGCTTTTGACACCATTCCCCACTCTAAAATTATAGAGAAACTCACTAAACTAGGTATAAATCCCTATGTCACAAGATGGGCTGCGAACTGGCTCACTGACAGAACCCACACTGTGAAAGTAGCAGACTCCAAATCCAACTTCAGACCAGTGACAAGTGGAATACCACAGGGTTCAGTCCTGGGTCCTCTCCTGTTTGATATCTACTTTTCTGAAGTACAGGCTAACACAGAAGGTCTTTGGCTAACAAAGTTCGCAGATGACTGAAAACTAGGAGCCATAATTGAAACTCCTAATGATGTGGACATCCTAGAAAAGAGCCTCACTGAGACTGATGCCTGGTTTAAAGCCATGGCCTCAAGCTCAATGCCAAAAAGTGCATTGTCATCCCCTTTGTTAAAGACTCTGTACCTATGAGCTGGTGGTAGTCTACTTAACACAGAAAGTGTGATAAGAGACCTTGGGACTCAGGTGGATAGTAGTCTCTCCTTTGATAATCACATTGCCACAGTAGTCAGGAAATCCTTCTATGTGGCACACCTCATCACAAAATGTTTCTCATCCAGGAAAAAAGAGGTCATTGTTCCCCTCTACTCGTCACTCATTAGACCCAATATAGAGTACAATGCCCCTTTTGGTATGTACCTCACAAGACATCTACAACAACTGGAAAGGCCATAGATATACCTCACAAATAGGATTACCGGTCTCAAACAGATGCCCTATGCAGACGGTCTCAAAAAACTCCAGCTTTACTCCGTCACATATCGCCTACTCAGAGGCCATCTCTGCCTAACATACAAAGCTATGTCAAACCCAGAGCTGTTGGACATGCTCCACTTAAAGAAATCCCAATCCCTCCAAGCTACATGCTCTAGGGACCTAAACCTTGTCACCACGATAAACAGAACATGCTGGAGGGATAGATTCCTGTCCCAGAGACTTCCCATACTCTGGAACAAACTACCTATATATATCAAACAAAGCTCCTCATTAGCACTCTTCAAGAAAAATCTTGATGATTGGATAGGAAATAGGAAATTCACCCCGGGGATCACCTCTGTGGCTCTGCTCAACAGGGGCACAGGAAAATAATTTTCCTGGGTGGCGAAAGCCAGGGTACCTTTTTGGCTAGGCTTGTATAGACCCTAGGGCCGATAGCCTAGTACCTACCTATGAACCTATGAATCCTAATGCAGGATAGAGAAAAAGCATGGAAAGAATTGCAAAAAATATAAATGAAGACAAAAAACTATACTATAATAACTTTCAGACTAATACTAAACACAACTCTAAGAAATTGTGGTCATCCATTAAAGAAATGTTACATCCCAGCCAAAAATTCAACCTAAACCTCTCTCCAGGTAAATCACCTCTCAAAACTGCAATACAGTTCAACTCTTATTTTATAGATAGTACAGCAACTCTAACTAAAGATTCCTCAACATCTAATCCCTTCCCTGCCCAACAGCCACACAACAACAAATCCATTTTCATCTTCAAACTTGTGCCCACATCCTATATAAAACTACTCTTAAATAAACTTAAATCATGCCCTTAATCAGCTAATGATCTTCCAAGAGACTACTTAAAAATAGCAGTCAATAGCATTGCCAATCCTCTCTCAAGCCTTATAAATAGGTCTATCCAAGAATCCCACATTCTCTGTCTCTCTGTAAAAAGTCACACATAATCCCCTGCAAAAAGGAGGAAATTCAACAGACATTAATAACTTTAGACCTGTAGGAATTTTATCTTGCCTTGCTAGGACACTTGAAAAATGTATTTAAAAACAATTGCTAGATTATCTCTTTCTGGAAGAACTCCTATCCCCTACACAACATGGCTTTTGTCCTTTCCATAGTACTAGCACTTCCCCTCTAACTTGTACAGATAAAGCTCGAGACAATGGCAAACTAGTCTCTTCCTTTTTCTAGACTTGTCTAAAGCTTTCAAGACAGTGTGTCACAGCAAACTCCTAATTCAATTGTTCTCACTAGGTGTCTCTCATCCCACCTTTCTGAGGTTCAAACGTTACTTGTCTAGTAGGTATCAGTCAGTAAAATGGCACTCCATGCTCACTCCTTACTTTCAGTCACCACCAGTATACCATAATGCTCTGCCCTTGGTCCCCTCTTCTTTAACATTTTCATCAGCACCCTCTATATGTCCACACAATAAGCCACCCTAATACAATACACAGATAATTCCACTCTCATTTGCACATCTGGCAACATGGTACACCTCCAAAAAATTACTCAACGAGCTTTAATAGCCACTGAAATATGGCTTTGTAACTCACAACTCTTGCTCAACCCAAAAAAGATCAAACTGCTACTTTTCTGCTCCCAAATCCTGCTTTCTTGAAAAAAAAAATTAAAGTTCTCCCTTTTGATAATACAACCACTGAAGTTACTTCTCATAGAAAATTATTAGGGGTGATAGAGGATGATAATCTAATAGTTAACCTGTATATAAAAATTGCATAAGAAAAACTCATCAAAAACTAGGGATGCTCTACAGAGCCAAAACTTTCTCACTAACACAACTAAAACTACACTAGCAACTACTTATCTCCTACCCACTCTTTTTTATGGTGCTCCCATCCTTACTAACCTCCAGGCTTCACAAAAATTAAAATTTGAAGAATGCTATAACAAGGTTGCTAAATTTGCAGCACATAGCCCTTTCAGATCCCACCACTTTATAACACTGAAAAGCCTAAATTGGTTAGAACTGTCGCATCAACTAACATATACACAACTTATCACCTATAAAATTATCCAGCATCCATCTGCCTGTCCAGCACTAAAAAACATTCTACACAGCTATGTTCCCAGTTGGTCATTGTGATTCAGTGACTAAAGTCTACAGACCTAGCAAATCTGCTGGGTGCTGTCTGTACTTGTAAAAGGTTGCTAAGGCCTGGAACTGCATGCCTGTATTCATCAGGTCTTTACCATCCCTCCCATCTTTCAAAATCACTCTGAAAGAATTTCTACCTAAAATCTGGCTCTGTTTTTATTCAAAAACAGGATAAACTATATCCATAAATGTGAACAAGTACTTTTTCATTCCTTATACCTTCTTAATCTCCCTTTTCACTTACTTTCTTACTGCTACCTAATTATCTTCCATGACTTTCCATCTAGATATAGCATAAGCCTGTTTTCCCTCACTTTGTATTGCAATTCCCATTTGTGTTAGACTAACTTATCTTTAATTTCTCTACAAACTGTCTAAAATTTCTCTAAATATTAAATAATTGTCACATACCTTGTACTGATTCTTAATCGTTTTTTTATATTGTGTCAACATTGTTATAATTATTTAAACTACAGATGTTTTTGTTTTATTTTTGAAGATTGTATCATTATTTTTCTTAAAATGTTTTCTATTAATTTGGAGCTTTTCCCCCAGGGCCTCAGCAGAAAATGGGCTTCT
Source organism: Protopterus annectens (assembly GCF_019279795.1). Taxonomy (NCBI): domain Eukaryota; kingdom Metazoa; phylum Chordata; order Ceratodontiformes; family Protopteridae; genus Protopterus; species Protopterus annectens. The sequence continues at coordinate 279,474,233 of NC_056747.1, forward strand.
ACCCACTTACACTTCCCAGGGAATCAAATGTCAATAAATAAATAATAAATAAATGAAATGGCAAGAAAATATATATAGAAGTATTGTTTTATATATAATGTATATGTGACTAACAAAGAAAGGAGAAGCTGTTTCAGAAAATACTGTATTATGTGTTTGTAACCATGGACATATTAATTACAGGACATTTCAATTGTGACTTAAGGGGAAATGAAAGGAAAACAGTAAAAGATATACAAATATGGAAGGAGTAAAATATGGAAATTTAGTTATTTGGAGTAAAAACATTGATTTATAAGAGTGGTACTTTAAAATCTAAAAAAAATTAGATTTTGATATCAGAAGGAATATGTTTAATGGAAGAAAAAACTATTGCAACAGGTTTCACATATAACATTTGGCAATATAGCACATTTATCAAGTATTGTCATGATTCCTAGAGGATATAAAAATGTAATTACAACAAAGATTATATAAAGATAGGAAAAGATGTAAAAATAATAAATAAAAAGGAATGGAATTAAAAAGGAAAGAGAAATATTAAGCAGTTATGGAAAGATCATACTACTATGAAAGGATTTTATGTTAATTGGTTAGAATGATGGTTTGCTCTTAAAAGAAAATATAAAGATGGTTATATATTTTGGAAAAGTAAAGAAAAAAAAAAAGAAAAGCAGAAATATGGTAAATATATATTAAGATGTGATGAAAAACCTAGAAAATAATAATAAATGTATACGGAAAATTATTAAATAACTGGAGAATTGTATAACAGAGTCATTTTTAAAAGGGAGAAAAGAGGAAGTCTCACCTCAGTTAAGCAAGACAGTGAAAGAGAATAATAGCATACTGACAGAAATTAAATATAAAGAAGTCAATAAAAAGAAAAGTCAGCAACAAATTATTGAAATCATTGTAAGTTAAGCGGCAGACATGTTTAGCAAAAATAGATATAATATAAAGAAATGGGAAGTAAAACAATTTTCTGAACAAAATAATTTGGAAAACAGATTACATTGTATGAGTTAGAAAAAATTATTAAAATAGTTAAATGGAGAATCAGCATCAGGCTCAGATGATATTGAGTTTGCAATGTTTAAAAATCTAGAAAGATGGCAGAAAAAATAGTATATGTATTCAATGAATGGTTAAATGAAGGATTAAAATATAAGGGATTATGCAGCAGACTATTATAATTTGTATGGAAAAAAAGTTGAAAAAGAAGATATAAAAAAGTGGAGACCAATAGTTTTAAATAATACAGACTATAAGATATTTGAGAAAATAATTAGAAATGCGATTTGAGGCTAATTAAGTAATAGAGGAAAATATCTACAGTATAAAATGAAAACAATGTCAAGAATTATTAATTATAGTGAAAAAAATTATAGATGCTATAAAGAGAAAGAAAATATATAAAACCTATGGTAGGTGACATTAATATAGCATTTGATGCAATACAACTTGACATATTGTGGAAAATAATGAATATTTAAAATATTAATAAAATCAAGGAAATATGTAGAACAGCGTATAAAAATCAAAATAAAACAGTACCTCACGTGATAAGTCATGTAACGGTGAAAATAGGAATAAAAGAAACAAAACAATCACAATTCCACGGCTGAGGAATATAAGTCACTGGATGCAAATTCAGTAGAAACAAAAAACACTTTAATTCCAGAGTAAGCGCTTTCACAGTTCACCAGTTGCTTCTTTAGACTAAAGCCATCATAAAAAGAAGCATTTAAATAGTACATACACTCAAATATTCATCCAATCACTCACATTTCTAAAAACACATGACTAATGTCAAGCATCAGCCCCATTAACTATATGCATTCTATTTTCTTAATGGTCTCCCTTTCAATTCTGGTTTTAAAGGGTCCATATCATTTAAACCAGATCCCTTATGTGCTTTTAGCCTTAAAATCCAGCATGTCACACCACGTTCAGTTTTGTCATATCACCTAATCTCATTCCTTCCTGAATGACATCTAGCACCTGAAATAGAAACTTGTGTTTTTTTACCTTTTATTTTATTATGCTTTGCTAGCGCACTATAATCTAAGCCCTTCCCCATGCAATACATATGGTCCCTGAAACATTCATGCAGCTTCCCGTTTGTTTTTCCCATATAAAATTTCTTACATAGAGTACAATGGGTGAGATATACTAAATGTTTTGTGGTTCATTTATCTGAGACTTGGATATTAAAAACCTTTCTCAAATCTGGATGCACAAAGGATTCATCTATAAATACACAATATCTACACTCTTCACATGCCCTTGTACCTATTGCATCATTAACTGATCTAACTAATCACATTTCAGACTAACATAATTGTCATTTCAAAGATTTCTTATTTTTGTAGCTAAAAGTAGGTCCCGTACCCAATAACGTTGCCACGTTCTCATCAGTTTTTAGTATACGTCAGTTTCTTCTGGCAATCCATCTAATTTTTTCAATGTCACTACTATAAGTTAATGTGAATGGAAGCTTATTGCTTCACTTACATCCAAAGGGCTTTGTCTTGCATGAGGTAGAAAAATAGGGTCTATTGGTATAGCTCATATTGCTCTTGACCAATGTACTAGTTTCATTCACCTCTACTTCATTATAACCTCTACTCATAAATTTACTGCCAATCTGCTTTAAACTTGAATCAACATCCATTTCATCTAATGTGAGTCTGGAGACCCTCACCATTTGTCCCTTCAATACATTAGGGAACTTCCAACTCAATTACGCTTCCCTTCCAAAGTAGGAACAAGTCACCCACAAATCTGCGAAAATAACATATGTTTCCACCTATCTGACTCAATATATTATGATGTTTCCATTCAGCTTCAACCTGATTGGCATAGCTGTTGGCACCTGGGGTGCCCATAGCTATGCCTAATGTCTGTAGATAGTAACCTTCATCAAAGGTAAAGACATTATACTCTAATACCATCTCTAATAGATAGCAAATTAGATCTGTGCCTTCAGGTGTATAGTCACTGTTTATATCAAAAATTTTTTACCATTTCAATGCCCTGTGCATTGGGTATTGAAGTAAAAACATATCAAACATTCTATTTCCATTTTCACTTAGATGGCCACATAGATCTTGTAAAAAGTGTTTGCTATCCTTAAGCACAAATTTATATTGATCTATAACTGGTCATAGTTGTTTCTTTATATATATATATATATATATATATATATATATATATATATGTATCGATAGAGGCTCTGTGAGCCAACTGGCTCCAGAAACTACTGGTCTAAATTTAGGGCAGAATAAATCTTTATGAATTTTTGGTAACCCATGGATGGAAGGGATAACCGGGTATTCTACTACCAAGTATTGAAATAAATCTTTAGAAATGGCACCCATCTGCAGATATTCCATCAATGAAGTAAAGACTCTATGCTTCATATTTTCTATTATTTGCTTATTTATAACTTTATATGCGTTCAAATCCATGAGCATATCTCACATAGTATTAAAATTGAAGTCTCTGTTTATAACAGCTATACGCCCACCTTTATTAGCCAGTTTAATCACTATTTTCTCATCATTCTGTAATGCTATAAGAACCTGTTTTTCTGCTGAAGTAAAGTTAAAAAACTTTTTACTATTCTTATTCTGATTGAACCACTCATACAAGTCTTCACATACATGCATACAAGCATCAAGAACTGTGTTATTTTGTGGCATAAAAGCAGTGGGCTTCCTGAACAAACAGGAAGAACTATCACATTAAGCAGTTAACATTAGCGACAGCATTCCACTACCTTTTACTTGTGTACTGCTTCTATAGCTTGCAGATCCTATTTCAGTATTCTCCCTTATACAGTACTTTTTCATGCTGCTGTTATAGTAATACTTCATAAAATCTTAAGTCTATCAATAATGAAAACAAATGAGAATGGAGAACAAGATGGACAAAATTGGGGGTGAACATGGCATTACAGTACCGGTGTTACATAGTAGTATGAGTTATGCAACTATGAGATTTAGGAGTGAATGTGACATTAGACTGTTAGAGTTGTATAGTAATGTGGTTGGTGTAACTATGAGACTTAAAAGACATTGTAGCATATCAGAACCAGTGTTGATGGTGTAGTACATTTTGTGTAAATATGGAATTAGGTACAAATGTGTGGTGTAGTACAATTTGTGCAACTATGGAATTAGGTAGAATGTGTTATTATAATAATGTTACGGTGTAGTACAGTTTGTGTAATTATGGAATTAAGTGGAATGTGTTATTATAATAAAAGTGTTGTGGTGTAGTACAGTTTGTACAACTAGGGAGTTACATTTAAATGCATCATTAGAGTACCAGTGTTATGGAGCAGTACAATTTGTGTAACTATGGAGTTAGGTGCAAATGTGTTATTATAGTACTAGTGTTATGGCGTAGTACAGTTTGAGTAACTACAGAATTAAGTACAGATGTTTTATTATAATACCAGTTTATGGTATAGTCTAGTTTGTATTAACTATGTGAGTTAAAAGTGAATGTGGTACTACAACACCAGTATTGCAGAATAGTGTGGTTTGTGGAAGTATGGGAGTAAGGACCAAATGTGGCATTACAATGTTTGTTTTGTAGCATGGCATGGATTGGATTGCTATGGGAGTTAGAAGTAAATGTGACACAACAACACCACAGTCATTGTGCAGCATGGCTTGTGTAACTAGAAGAATTAGCAGTCATTACATCACCGCTGTTATAATGTAGCATAGTTTTAGTACAGGTGTTTGAATAGAATGTGGCATTACAACACCACTGTTTTGATGTAGCGTGGTTTTAGTACAGGTGTTAGAATAGAATGTGACATTACAGCACCACTGTTATGATGAAGCATGGTTTTAGTAGAGGTGTTAGAATAGAATGTGGCATTGCAACATCACTGTTATAATGTAGCATGGCTTACGTACAGGTGTTAGAATAGAATGTGGCATTGCAGCAGCAGTGTTGTGATGCAGTACACTTTGTGTAACTAATGGAATAAGGAGGGAATGTAGTATTACAGCATAAGTGCTGTGATTAGTATGGTTTGTGTAAACTGTAAACATCATGATGCAGGACTATCTGTGTCAGTATAGTTGTTACGAATGGATGTGTCAATTATTAGTATATGTGAACTGTGATACAGATCTGTCTGTGTGATTGTGATGAAGTAATTATCTTATGCTGTGGAATGCACAGTGATTGCACTACAGAAAGTGACTGTTAGCCCCATTCCTCCATTTCACAGGCTTCTGCCATTTACACTGAACCATAGCTGGCTCAGCTAGTACCATACCATTCCTCAAAACATTTGTACAGCAGCAAAAGTCACTTTGTGACCCACACAGCTGCCCCATTCCACCCTCCTTTTGCTATGCTACTGCATTTAGAATTATTATTATATACATAGTAGCATGTGTCAGTGCTTGGAATGATAAGAATACTTTTTAAAATCAGCTTTCAGTTTTTAAATGAAAGTTTGTTTACAAGGAAAATACAAAATCAGGAGTAACATAAAATAAATATAATCACTGATGACCTTCTAGGTTCTTTTCTAAATTTCCATTCAGCAATTTCCGTAATCTGTGAATGCACTGTGTTTTCATTAAAGCTGGTAACCAAACAAAGCAGTGCTTATAAAACATCACTATTTTTCCTTTAAAGACTTTGTTTCACACAAACATTATTTCCAGCAGTTTCTGTTTACAAATAACAGTTCCTGCTCCTTTTCCAGTTTTTAGGGACTCCCTTCCAGCTTGCATTCATCCTTCACCTATAGCTTCTCTTTGGTGTCTTTTCTAAACCAATAGATCAGGAATCTGATTACCTGCATAGACAGTGAACATTATAAGCATCAAGAGCTTCCAAAATGAGGAGACAAAAGCAAATGCACAGAGGATTAAAATCCCCAAACTGCATACATAAAAGAATGGCACAAAAAACACGTTTCTAGGTGTTTTTGCAGGTGGGGAAGCCACCCTACCTCCCCACAACCCCTGAACTTATAAACAGCAACTCAATGGTTGCCCTAACTTGAAGAAGGGAGAAGTTCCCCAAAAAGAGCACCACTGCAGGCACAACTCATGAACAGTGATTTCCTACAGAAATGTCCACTTTACCTTCAAAGAAACCTTACCCATTGTCTCTAATTTTTTTTTAAATTAAATAACTGTAGACTTGGATAAAGGCAATTGTTTTAGGTTGGCTAGATTGTTTTGGGGCTTTATATATATATATATATATATATATATATATATATATATATATATATATATATATATAGTGTTTATACAGTGTGTTAAATTATGTTCCTTACATTGTAGTGAAAGGAGGTATTGTCTTTGTTTCAGTTTTTATTTAGTATTTTTAAATTAAAGTATATTTATGTTGTCTGTTATAAAAATTCTACATACAGTTGGATAACTGCTCATAAGGTCACTGTGACCTGAACACTTGTTGACAACACACATAGACATAGACAGACAGACACACAAACACGCACACACACACACACACACACACACACACACACACACACACACACACACACACACACACACACACACACACACACACACACACACAGACACATTTTGGGTTTGGTGATTGCTTAGCTGTGCTACGGTGTTTTGGGGATTATTGTTGATTTGTGTGTGTGTGTGTGTGTGTGTGTGTGTGTGTGTGTGTGTGTGTGTGTATGTGCACAAGGTGTGTAAACTTTTAAATTTGATATCAACTGTTTTTACTTGCCACTACTATAAATAAAATAAATACTAATGATGTTCTGAGTGTAAATGAACCAAAGATAATCTATACAGTATATAAGACGTGTTTTATCACAAACTTTATTGGGTGCATATATCAAAACTGGATAGCAGCAGATGAGGTGACAACGCCACTCCCTAGGCCATGGTGCTGCCCCTAGGAAGTGACTCCTGCACAGCTTTTCTTGTGGATCTACATAAACTCAGCATTAAGTTACACAAACCCAAAGTTAAACAGCAGCAGCAGGGAGAGATGAGTGATTACTCTATATTACTAAGGTTCTTATGCATGAGGATAATGATGAAAAAAAACATCCTGGAGTAGAATTAGACAGAACCTCCCCCACCACCACCACCACCACCCCCACCACAGCGTTTGGCTGCTGCTAAAGACTAACAGTATCTCTTACCCAGATCTGCTAAAAATCTCCAATGTAAAACCTCCCCAGTAGTAAACAGGACCAGTCAAACTCTTTGTCAATGCACTGTAGGCGAGACAAATTTAAAGATAAGTTTTGTAGGGGGGTCACTCTGTAAACCCATGATGGGACTTTGCCCCCTCACTCTTGTAGTTATGTATCATAACTTCACAGTTACAGAGCTGTGGAGAAAAGGAAAACTCCCTAATTAGTGTGAAAAATCAACTGACAAAACTGCAGTGTCTCGGAAGGGCCAGTACATATAAAAGTATTGCAGGAACAATAAGTTTATAGACTGCGATTGAGGAAATTGCCTTTTGCTACTTAACTGTTACATGTTCCCACTTACGCATCTTGGTGAAGACCAGAGAATTATGAATACTACCCCACTGTAAAGAGAGACAGACATTCTAGTGAAGAAAGTTCACACAAAAATGCATGGAAGTTGAAGTGGATTGAGGGACGAACTGATATATAATGAATTGCCCATAATGAGTCTTCAAAATGATGTGCACTCTAACATGTAATACATGATATTTGACAATTGTAACATCATCAGTTCTTAATGGATTTGAATTAAGAACATCAACGTTCTGTGTAAAATCTGACTATATGAAATACATGTTTGTCATTATATAATCAACATGTTATTTTGGGAAACACTGGAAGGAAGAATAATAATACATGTAGAGAAAAAAGGAAGCATGCACGATAAAGGAAAGAAATCTGTGGTGAGGAATATTGTCCCCCAGCAAGCCCGCACACACACAAAGACTGATTATTTTATTGATGGCACCAATTTGCTGCAAAATAACTATAACAGAGACTTTACCTGCAAATCCACATATACACCTAGCTGGCTAATACACCTAAAAAGTGTAGGTAATGCAAAGTATACAGGAAAGGGAGAGGCAAAGAATGAAATGCCTGCTGTTTATGCCTCAAAAATCTTTTGACATTAAAGACAGTATGCCATTAATAGTAGGTTACTTTTGGTTCAGATAAAAAGAAACTTAGAAAATTGATATTTCTGGTCAGCCAGAACACAAAAGATTTGTCTGTCCAGAAGTTTACTATTAAAATTGTAGCAGAAAGTTTAATATAATGCTTTATGGCTGGCATTCGTGTCACAAGAATATGTGTATTTGTCACAGGAGACCTGGTTTGCAATATGCACAGCATACTCTCTGCAGGTCTTCCCTGAAGCTTCCAAGTTGTATCACAGGATGCATATGTTTATGATAGCAAGGTTTTAAATGGTGATGTGAGACAATTAATACGCTATTTTAAACCTTAGCAATAACAATAAAAATTGAATTATACTGAAGCAATGGAGCCTTATAGTTTATTGAAATGGCATGCATATGTTGTGTGGAAAATGAAATCCGGAATGGAATTTAATGAGACTGACTGAATGGAGGCAAAATATCTTAGAACTAGTTTACTGATGCTTGCTTACCTTACATACACAGTCTGCAAGTTAAGTGTGAATAGATGTTGCAGGCACCATCCTTTGCCACTAAGGTGTCTTCATCTGCCCCTTTCTACTGGCTACTGATGTGACATACAAAAGAAAGGATAAAGTATTGGGATGCTTAAGCATAAGCTTCCATCTGTAAAGTATTTTCTTCTTGTGCAAGTAAATAATTTTAACTGTAACTAGAAATTGATCTCACAGTACTAGCAAACACTCACTTATTAAGTAATCACTATTTAGATGCATACTGCTAACGTTCTATAGAACAAGCTGAGCTTATTTGAACCCCCACCCTAACATATACATACAATTTATCCACTTTATTAGCCAGCATTCATCTACAATGAATTAATCTTCAAACAGGAAACTTCCTTGTCAGATGCCAAGTAAAAAAAATAGCCTTTAATATTGAACGACCTGAAGGCTATGAATTCTATTCCGACACTCAGTGGCTGGATTTTATTATTATTATTATTTTTTTTATTATTATTAGCATTCCATAGGTATATAGGTACGTAGCAGCATGTGGTCAAGGAGACCACTAAGTAGCCTGGTGAAGAGATTTCCTCACAGTTGAACAGTAGGCCAATGTAGGCTGATGCAATCAAACTCTTATTACAGCAAGCAGCTTAGCAGCTAATCGCCTTAATTCTGTATGCTAACTGCCATACTTGCAGTGTGGTATAAGCTGGGTGTTGTATTCCTGTGGTGCTATCCTTCAGATGAAATGCCACTCTGAGATCCTATCTGCATGAGATGGTGGTGGCCAGGTGGATATAAATGACCCCATGACATTTATTGGAAAGAATAGGGGGGATTTCTCCTGTGACCTGCCCAAGTTTCTTCTGGTCAGCATGAATGCCATCTTGAGTTTCCCCTGAAAGTAAGGTATAACTTAGTGGGACTAACCCAGTCAACAAAATATAAATAAAATAAATAATAAAATAATAAATCCTTAAGAACTCTATGTTATGATTTAGTAGCTAGATGGGTCTTCTGGGGCCTTTGTCACAGCAGACCCTGAGTAAATTGCCCCCAGAATAACACAGACATAAGTCACGGATAATTTATTTGGCCTTTTTCTCCACGCCTGACTGTAGTCTGTACATGGCATTTTATTTTAAGTAGTATGAACTGCATTCTGTTGTTTTTTTCTCAAAACAAATCAATCCATCCTAAGTTCTTCATAGTGCCCATCTATGTTGGCAGGATCCTTGAGTGATGAGACATTTGATATGTTCACTAAAGAAGCATTTTTTGTCATTCTTCTTTTACAGTGACAGTCAGAAAAGACTTGCAAGTTAATGGCTGATGTAGCTCATAGTCCCTCAGCCATTACAGACATCAGCAGCAGACGTGATCATTTGTATCTTGAAGCAACTTTATTTTTTTTAATTTGATAAAATTTTGTTTGTGTTTTGTTTTTGGAGGGGGGGGGCTGTTGTGCATGCCTTCACCCACCCCCTGTTACATGCTGCTTACTCAGTTATCAAAACTCACAGTAGCTAAGCACTGCATTACAACCTGAAATGCCAGGATCACCAGTGGAGCAAAAAGCATATGTCACTCTGCCTGTTCTCCCTGTGTTCTGAATGGCATTTTCATTTTAGGGCCCAGGAAAAATAAACATGACATGGTACAAAGTCACCTACTGGGGATCAGAAAATGACACAGAGGTGGTAAGTATCATATGAGGTGAGAATTCTGTCTAAGCTTAAAGAGTTTATTTTCTCTTTATACACTCATCCTATAATGAATTCTGCACATTCTAAATTTTACAGCATTTTATTGCTTAATAACTCTAACATATTCTATAAATATTCCATTACACAATCCCTTGACTTCTCCCTGTCCCTCCCTATTTTTCACCTCTTTGTCTCCCTCCCCCTTCCCTCACTGTTTACCATCTCTCTCTCTCTCTCTATTTCTGTCTCTTTGCTTCTCTCTCTCTCATACACACACACACACACACACACACACACACACACACACACACACACACACACACACACACACACACACACACACACACACTTCCTTTCTTATGCAGTTTCTTCATCTCTCTCTCTCTCTCTCTCTCTCTCTCTTCCTCCGCCTCATCTCTTTCTCTCACTCTGAATATAAGGATTTTAAATTATTTAATTTTGGGTGACATTCCTTTTCTAAAATCTGGACAATACCCCTCCACAGAATGCTCACTGCCACCATGAACTCCACACAAAAGCACAAGTAGACGTTAATTTCAGCTGCAGTTGGGCTTGCTCAGCTCCCTGCTGTGTAGCAAACATTAACATTGTGGGAGCTCGAGGGCATCTGCTATGTGGGACTGAGCTGTCATTAGCTGAAGCTGCAAGGCTGTGTCGTGACGCAGAGTCCTTAACACAATGCATTGTGTGTCATGGAAAGATACACAACATTATTCAAGAACTGACTCTGCAGACCAATGAATCCTGCTCTGGATACTGAAATAAAAGACCATTAAAAAAAACAGGCTTGCAGAATAAGATGTATTTTCTAGGTACCAAATCAAAAAGTATTTTTTTCATATTGTTTTAAGCAATACCTAAGTTACAGACACTCAACAAGCTGGCAGTCATTTCCTTTGTTTAGCTTTTTGATTTGTTTGATTTCTAAAATGTTTCTTGCTGTGTGTCAGATGCACTAGGTACAGGACATACTAGTATTTGGTGAAATAAAGGTATTAACAGGCATACTACATCTACGATACCAGGATTCACTTTTCTCAGCCAACATGCTGTGTGATTGTACATACATTTGTTACCCAAACCAGAGATGTCAGAGCACTTGAGCAGATCATCTATTTTATAGTATGCACCTCCTGATTAATAAAAGTACAGAGTGATGTACAGAAGCAATGACTTTAATTTAGAAAAATGAAAAACAGGTGCACTGAGGACTTCTGCTGATGCATTCCACAACTAATCTGTTAGCCACATCTTCAGCTGCTGCTATGGATTTGCAGTGGTGTGGCGTGGTCTGCTCTTATGACGGTCTGTGGATGCCAGCATTAGAAATATATTAGGCACCAAAAGGGAGCAGTGGCATATTGCAGATGTCAGGCCAATATAATTATTACTCCCTGTAATGTGACAAGGTGCGACTAAGGCATACACATACCTGCATAAACCTCTTTGCCTTTGCATTGGTATATAGCATCCTCCTGACTTACCATCGCTCAAGGCTGTACACTGTCTGGACACCAGGTAACTGGAACCTTCTCATGTAGGAAGGCAGTCCAGATACCAGGAAATCTAGATGAACAGTCCTCCCTTTGATTTGAAAGAGAGTCCAACAAATACTCATTTCTAAATCAAAAGGCTGTTCAAAATATTAAATCAAAGGGCTGTGGTCATAGAAAGTGGAAAAGTGTTAATAACAGGTAGAAATTATGTAGTTAACTTATGCAACATGTACAACTGTAAATCTAAATATTGCATTATGTGAGCTCTGCCCTGCTTTTAATATTGGCAGAACAGTAAGAGAGTTACATTTCAGGATATATGGGCATTTAAGAGCAAATGACAAATGATTTAGCAAAGCATGTAAGTCAGTGTCGTACAAATTTACGAGACATGGTAGATTTTAAATTTAGAATGTTAGACAAGGTGAATAATTTTAACGAAAGATGGGATGCTGAAGAAGTTCTGGATTGGGAAGAATGTAGTTGACAGATCAAGATGAATGCTTGTACAAGTCCAGGAATTAATGACAGAGAAAAATTTAAAGTTGTTCTAAGAAAGAAAGCATTAATGCATTAAAGGTTGATAGTCACGTAATTTGTTGGGAGATCATATAAGTGGTAGATTGAATCTAGCAACTTGGTCTTTTGTTTGTAATGAATGAAAGCGCTTACCAGTTGTTTTAATGTGAAAACATTTTAATTTTATGGTTTTAACATTTATTCATTTGAAGTTCTATTAAACAGTTATAGTTTTTTTTTTCTTTTTAGTGTAAAACAATTATTTCTCACTGCTACAGCTTTTCTCCAGCTTCCCAAGTTCAGGCTTAATCCTGGGTCACTCCTGCTGCCAAGGGGTACACCATCTCCTTATAACTGGGCTAGAATTTACTTGAAATGTGTTCCAAAATTCTGTTAGCTAATATGTGGCAGGGTGGCAAGAAGACTTAACACTTTTTTCCACTATTCCAGGTATCATTCAGCGCATAAAATATAGTATCAAAAGCTGCTGATATTGTACCATATCAGACAAGGACAGACTAGCCTCTTATGCAAAAAGCAACACTTTATACGCGCTTCATCACTGACATGACTCAAAAACAGATCTTAAACCTCATTTTTGCTGCCTGCCTTTCATGGTGCTGAGGCTGGGTATTGAGATATTTAAATACAGAGGAACTGTATGGATGAAAGCAAATGTGAGGTCATAAAATCATTTCTAGCATCATTATTCAATCAGTTTGGCTGTTATCTGAGTATGTCATTCCATGCAGATATAACCTTATGGAAAGTAACAACAACCATAATGATGATGATAAAATTAATAATAATACAAATACCGGCAAGGATCACAAAGAGTAGGGTTTTAATGGAACAGTTTAGCACTTTCATTTTTGCAAAAATTGAAATCCTTAATAAGAAACATATGGGCAGTTACATTTCAGTGATGCAAAATAGCTTCACTGAAGAATTCTAATTGATCAGATCACATAACCCAATTGCCATTAGAAATGACAGTTTTAGAAACTCCAAAATCACTGTAGGTTTTAATTAAAACACAGAAACTATCATTCTCCCATAGATATGTAGCTGCTAGAATTCATTTGACTGAATGATTGACTGCTTTTTTAATTTATTTGAATTTATTTACGAGGGTATCTGATTACTGTCGGTCTCAGCCCTGGGTCAAAAAAAGACTAGATGTATAAAACAGGCAGGAGTACAATAATTCATAAGTGACAATAAAACAGTACAATAGCAGAGTAATGCTTTGGGCACATAGTAAATCCAATGTATTAATTTACAATATGTAGAAAACTTTCATAACATCTGAGATATTAGAATAAAATAAATCAGAGCTCGGAAAAGGAGCAAACAATCTTAGTGGTTGGAGTTGACAAGTAGACTTAAGTGCTATGACCATAGGGGTAAGGAGGTAAATTCTGCCTGATTCATTAAATATGATTTTAGTAGGCAATGGAATTTAGAATAAATGGATGGGTCTTTAATTTCAGGTGAGTGTGTCTCTTACAATTCAGGCCCCAAAACTGAGAGTACATGGTCAGAGGTATATCTGGGTGGTTATCTTAGTTTGTAGGTTAAAGCAGGCAGAGTGTTTTCATGTAGGAGTTTGAACAGTTGTGATCCTGGGAGCTAGTTTGCCATTTTTAGTGTTATACAGTGATATTATTTTGTTATGGAGTCTGTAATAAATCTACATATTTTATTTTCTAGTGTTTGAACTGAGGTGGAGTTCTCAGTAGGGGCTGCTGATATAAGAGAGAGGCTGAATTGGAGTAGAGGGAGTATGATTCGTTTCCTTATTGTAGATCTGGTAGAGTGCGAGAGAAAAGGGGATATTTTTTGTCAATGTAGCAGATTCATTTTTTAACATGTATTATGAAGACTCAGGATGAAATTGAGTGATGAGTGTAACCAGAGACCAAAATACCTGAAAGAACAGACTTACTTTGTGGGATGGTTGTTATGATTATAGACTGTGAACATTTTCTTGGATCTGCTGAGTTTTTGTTTAGTACAAAAAAGCACAGATTTAGCTTTGGATTTATTTAACATGTGGTATTCTGGTAGTTTCCACAAAGCAGAGACTCAAGGAAAAGCTTTCAGCAAAACACCACAGGTTATACCTATTCAGAATGACTAGATTACTTATTATGTACAGGAGCCATTTGTACTATAAGTAAATGTCTGGGTTGGTCCTCAGAAGAGTGGTCTTTATCCACATAATGTTCCTGTGCCAGTCTCTACCTGTTTTCACAATGCTGGCACTCACCTGCACAGGGGATATTCAGATACCCACTTCTCTGAAGACCAGTATGATACAAGATGTTGACCACTAGCAATATAAGGAATATAGCTGTGTGCCAAGAATTCTAAAGTACAGCTGGTGCATCTGACCCTGCAAATATTTAAAAGACAGATTTGGGATGGAGGTCTCATATGCTTAGGAGGGGATAGGGTTGATCGCAGGATCACTCATGCTATCTGCTGCCTAACACAGATGATTATGACTGGGTCTCTGATGTAATTTGCTTGTGTGTTTCAGACACTGATGTCAAGAAGTTCACCTCAAGAGTGAAGCTTGAGAGGTCAGTCTTGACAGGCATATCAAAAATACATAAGAATTATGATCAAAAAGACCCATCATAATTCTTTGTACTGCATGCAGATTAAGTTGCTCCCATGTAAGACGAAAGTTAAAAGAAAAATGTAGGAGTACCAAGTGTATTTAGCTTTAAAAGTTGTAGCACACTTACCACTGCCACACAGACAGCAGCCATCGCAGAAGAGTGGCAAGAAGCAGAAAGACGTAAAACATAGTCCAACACTGCATTCAGCTAAAATTAATGAATACTGTTCCTGTCATTGCTCTGTTGTAACCACTGAATGCTATTAATGCTCTAGTATGAGACCAAACCTCCCAACTGTTCAGATTTTTGCCCAATATTTTTGGTCTGTTCCTCATAAAATTTGTTGTTTTCCAGCAAATCAGTGAGGGTTGAAGTCACTAAATAATGACATACATTTGAATTTCAGAGCTCATATCCTTCAGATCATACATGGTAAAGCAAAGCCTGTCATTCTACCAGCTTTTAAGTTTGTAAAAGCGATATTTAAAATCTATCTGTAATTTTGACCCTTTGTTCCCCTCCCCATTATTTTTGGCTTTGTCCCGATTTTTTGTGATTCAGGGTTGAGTGGTATGTGTGAGACTAGAGTTAAACAGAAATACCAAGTGCTTAAGTGTCTTTCTGGTGTCAGAAAATGCTTAGAAAGTTTGTTTGTCCCCAGTTTCTGTCCGTAATTGTGGTGTTCCATGCACTAGATCCTTATTTTATTTCTTTAATTTTATTTTTTTTTTACATTTGTTTACTGGGAAACTCCAACGGGGATACAGACCCATTTTTAGTGGAGGCCTGGAGAGAAAACCTCCACATATACCAATAACAATGTCTTGCACTACAAACTAATAATTACCCCCTAACAATAGGGCAATGTGTTGCATAAGTATTTAATGTACTGCCAAACTGTTCGTGCTGCGCTTTGTGTAGATGAGTAATATTTGCTACATACAGTGAAAGGAATAATGGAAGCTGTTGCCCCTGTAAAAAGCACTGTGGGTAATGGGGCTGCTATCTGTAGAGGTAGTGGCATACATTTTACTGTTACGGGAATGTGCTCACAGAGATCAGAATGATGCAGCCATTGTAGTTGTCATGCACTGGGACTGATATTGAGGGCAATTATTTCAGGCCCACATACAATAAGACTGGGAAAGCTGCAGGATGGACATTATTATTAAAAATATTTGTATGCTCAGAAGGGGACTACTACAGTTGTGGGGTTATTATTTATACTACTTAAACTGGGACTGCTGGCCATGGGGCTATAATTTATAGTATTGGGACTAGCACTGCTATAACATAGAGCCATTATATACTGCGATGGAACAGGAACTGCTAAAGTATGGGATCATTTATTGTACTACGACTGGGACTACTATGACATGAGGCCATTATTTACTGCACAAGGATTGCTGTGGCATGGGACTATTATTTAACTTACTGTGACAACTATAGTATAGGGTAATTATTTATTTTACTGGGACTAGGATGGCTATAGCATTGAACTATTTCCTGTACTGAGACAGAGACTGCTATTGCATATTTGCTGTACTGGAAATGGAACTGCAATGCTATAGCGCTATTATTTACTATACTGTGACTCGCACTGCTATGGAATGGGGGTTATTTATTCTACTGAGACTGAGGCTGCCATTTCATAATGCTATTACTCAGGCACTACTACGGCATGGGGCTATTTATTCTACTGGGACCAAGGCTACTATTTCATAACGCTATTATTTCTGTATTGCAACTGGCACTACTATGGCATGGGTGTTATTTATTCTACTGGGACTGAGGCTGCCATTTCATAATGCTGTTATTTACTGTATTGTCAATGGCACTCCTTTGGCCTAGAGTTATTTACTGTACTGAACTGCTATGGCATGGAATTATTTGTTTTACTACAAGTTCTATGGCTAGGGGTTATTATTTAGTGGACCTGGACTGCTATGGAATCAGACCTATTTGCTGTACTGGGCGTGAGACTGCTATGGCATAAGGGCTATTATGTATGCACTGTGACTAGAACTGCTGAAGTAAAAGGGTGGCATAGGGGGCTATTACTATACTGTGGCAGGGTCTGGTATGGTATAGGGCTGTTATTTACTGTGCTGGGACTGTTGTGTCATGAGCCTGCTCTTTACTATAATGGGACTGCTATGGCATGGGGCTATTTACTGTACTGAGATGGGTACTGCTATGCCATGGGGCTATTATTTACAGCACTAAAAGTTGGACATCTGTGGAATGTGGCTATTTATGGTACTTCAACTACTATGGGATACAGCTTATTATTTTCTGGACTGGTACTGTGGCTACTATGACACGAGGCTAGTATTTACTGCACTGTAAATGGCATGAACACTATTTACTTTACTGGGATTTCTATGGTATGGCATTATGATCTGGGGTTATTTACTGTAGTGGCACTGCTATGGTATGGGGTTATTTACTGTAGTGGCACTGCTATGGTAGGAGGATGTTTATTGCACTAGGGCTGGCATTGCTATGCTATGTGGCTATTTATTGTTTCGGGACTGGGACTGCTATGGCAGGGAGTTATATTTATTGGGACTGGGGCTGCAATTACTGTTCTAGGACTGGGGCTGCTATGGCATGGGGTTATATTTCCTGAACTGGGACTGTTATGGCATGGGGCAATTATTTACCGGACAGGGACTGCTATGCCATGAGGCTATTTATTGTACCAGGACTGGGAGTGCTATGGCATGAGGTTATATTCACTAGACTGGGACTGCTATGGCTTGGGATTATTATTCAGTGGACTTGAACTGCTATGGTATGGGGACTATTTCCTGTACAGTAAACTGTCAGTTAACCAGAACTCAAGCAACCAGCATACTCAAGCAACCTGCAAAAAAATATCAAAGAAACAGAGCACGATTTTCATGTGTTGGATTTTCTGTTTTCTCCTGTCAGAAACATACCTTACGTTTTTAGAGTTTCAGAGTTTTAAAAAGGAAGATAGGAATAAATTCCCTCTCTCCCCAATCTGCAAACAGGTCAAACCAAAGAAATAGTATAGGGTACAGAATTAGTCAGGCCTATTTTTAATAATAACTCTCAAGCAACCAAAACTACAGTTATCCAGCATCTACAAATCCCTTGGGTTCCAGTTAACTGAGAGTCTACTGTATTTGGAGTGAATATGCAATGACAATAAGCCTATTTACTGCACTGTTGCTTGGACTGCTATAACAAGGGGGCTATTAGTTACTATAACAGGATTGCTATGACATGGGACCTATTATTTTTTATACTTTGATGGGGTATGTTATGGTATTGGGTTTTTATTTACTGTTGTGGAACTGTTGTGTCATGGGGTCATGGGGATTTTTACTGTTCTGAGATTGAGTATAACACATGGCTATTATTTATCATACTTGAACTACTATGGCATGGTGGTTATTATTTTCTGTACTGGTTCTGGGACTGCTATGACAGGGGGCTATTTATTATACAGGGACTGGGACTGCTATGGCATGGTGCTGTTATTTACCGCACTCGGACTGTTATAGTCTGGTGTTATTTATTGCACCAGGACTGGGACCGCTATGGCTATAACAGTGATCCCTGTCACAGTATTCCGGGGTTGGGTCTACTATGACATAGGGCTATTTATTATGCAGGGATTGGGTTTGCTACGGCAAGGGGCTATTATTTACTGTACTCAGACTGCTACAGCATAGTTCTGTTATTTACTGTACTCAGACTGCTACAGCATAGTTCTGTTATTTACTGTACTCAGACTGCTACAGCATAGTTCTGTTATTTACTGTACTCAGACTGCTACAGCATAGTTCTGTTATTTACTGTACTCAGACTGCTACAGCATAGTTCTGTTATTTACTGTACTCAGACTGCTACAGCATAGTTCTGTTATTTACTGTACTCAGACTGCTACAGCATAGTTCTGTTATTTACTGTACTCAGACTGCTACAGCATAGTTCTGTTATTTACTGTACTCAGACTGCTACAGCATAGTTCTGTTATTTACTGTACTCAGACTGCTACAGCATAGTTCTGTTATTTACTGTACTCAGACTGCTACAGCATAGTTCTGTTATTTACTGTACTCAGACTGCTACAGCATAGTTCTGTTATTTACTGTACTCAGACTGCTACAGCATAGTTCTGTTATTTACTGTACTCAGACTGCTACAGCATAGTTCTGTTATTTACTGTACTCAGACTGCTACAGCATAGTTCTGTTATTTACTGTACTCAGACTGCTACAGCATAGTTCTGTTATTTACTGTACTGGGACTGCTATGGCATGGGACTGTTATTTGCTGTAGTCAGACTGCTATGACATAGGGCTGTTATTTACTGTACACAAACTACTATGGCATGGGATTATGATTTACTGTACTGGGACTGCTGAGGCATGAGGCTATTTATTATCCAGAGACTGGGAATGCTATGGCATGGGCCTATTATTTTCGGTAGTCAGACTGCTATGACATGAGGCTGTAATTTACTGTATTTGGACTGCTATGGGATTAATATTCACTGTAGTCAGACTGCTATGAAACAGGGCTGTTAGTTACTGTATTTGGAGTGCTATGGGGTTATTATTCACTGTAGTCAGATTGCTACAAATGGGGCTGTTAGTTACTGTATTTGGACTGCTATGCCTTGGGAACTGTTACTTACTGTACACAAACTGCTATGGCATGCTGTTATTTACTGTCCATAGACTGCTATTATGACATAAGGCTGTTTTATTTATAGGTTCATAGGTATGTACTAGGCTATCTGCCCAAGGGCATTTATAAGCCTAGTCAGAGTGTGTCGGCTTTCGCCGCCCCATTGATTAATTAACTGATCCTCTGTCAAGCAGAGCCAATGAAGTGCTCCCAGGGTGTATTTTCTGTTACCCATCCACTCATCAAGGTTTCTCTTGAAGAGTGTTAGTGAGGGGCGCTGCCTGATGTAATTTGGAATTTTGTTCCAAAGCATGGGGAGTCTCTGTGACAGGAATCTATCCCTCCAGCATGTTCTATTTATTGTTGTGGTGAGGTTTAGCTCACTAGAGTGCGTGGTTCGCAGTGACTTGGATTTCTTTAGGTGGAGCATGTCCATCAATTCTGAGTTGGACATAGCTTTGTAAGTCAGGCAGAGATCACCTCTGAGTAAGCGATATGCCACTGAGTATAGCTGGAGTTTTTTCAGTCGGGCTGCATAGGACATATGTTTGACACCAGTAATCCTCTTGGTGAGGTACTTTTATGGTCTTTCCAGCTGTTGGAAGTGTCTTGTGAGGTACATCCCAAATGGGGCATTGTACTCTATGATGGGTCAAATGAGTGATGAGTAGAGGGGCACTATAACCTCTTTATTTCTAGATGCAAACCCTTTAGTAATTAGATGGGCCACATAGAAGGATTTCCTAACAACTTTGTCAATATGATTGTCAAAGGAGAGATTACTATCTACCTGGGTCCTCAGATCTCTTATTACCTCTTCTGTATTAAGGGGGCTGCTACCTATGTGGTAATTTGTGGGTGTTTTTCCCAAATGGGATGACTATGCATTTTTTGACATTTAGCTTGAGGCCATGACTTTGACACCAGGTGTCCATCTTAGTAAAGCCCTTTTGGAGGATGTCCGTGTCAGCCGGAGAGTCAATTATGGCTCCCAGTTTGCGGTCATCAGCAAACTTGGTTAGCCATAGTCCTCCTGTGTTTGCCTGTACTTCTGAGAAGTATATGCCGAACAATAGGGGTCCCAGGACCGAGCCTTGTGGGACACCACTTGCGACTGGTTTATAGTCGGACCTGGAGCCCGCTATTCTTATCGTGTGAGTTCTGTCTGTAAGCCAGTTGGCAACCCATCTCGTGATGTAGGAGTTTATGTTCAGGCTGGTGAGTTTTTCTGTAATACCCGAGTGGGGAATGGTGTTGAAAGCCTTGACGGGGTCAAGGTAGGCTGTGTGTACCACCTTTCCCTCATCTATGGCCTTGGTGACTGTCTCGAAGAAGTCAACCAGGTTTAGTAGGCATGATCTGCCCTTAACAAAGCCGAACTGGGTCAGGTCAAGTGTTTGGAGGTTTCCAATGTCTTTGTTAATGAGTTCCATGATGATGCGCTCCATATACTTGCAGACCAGGCTAGACAGGCTTATGGGGTGATAGTTACCAGGGTCAGTTGTGGCCCCTCCTTTGTGGAGAGGAATAACCATTGCTGTGCACCATTCTATGGGCATGTAGCCTGTGGAGAGGCTGAGGCTGAACAACGTGTTTAGGTGGGGGGTTAGTTAGTTCTGTAGTTCATGCAAGACGCAGCCTGGGACACCATCTGGTCCCATTGACGCTGTGTTTTTGGCTTTTGAAAGGGCTGTTTTCACCTGTGCATCTGTGATTTTTGGGACACTGCACTTTTCTGGTATTGTTGTGGGCCCTTTTGGAGGTGAGAGGGGGGTGAAGTTTGCACTGAATCTATCTGTCAGGATGTTGGCAATATCAGTAGGTTCAGTATATTTTGTGCTATTTTGCACTAGTTCAGTGCTTATCTGCGAGTTGCCACTTAGATTCTTAGCATAGCTAAAGGCTTTGTGGTTATCTTTTGAATCCTTGGCTATTTTTCTTTCGAAGTTAGCCTTGGATGATTTCATGAGGGGTTACTGATACTGATCAGGGATGTCTTTCCTTCTTGGGATTTGCTTTTTTTCTGAACTAGTTTCCTCCTTCTATTGTATAGCCTATTTATTGCAGGGGTCCACCAAACTGGTTTCCTTCTCTTAGAGGAGTGAGTCTTGGTTTTGCTAGAGATGGCATGATCCATGCATCCTTGTAGGTGCTCATAGAGTGAATTTGTAAAGGATTCTGCATCATGGGCAGCATTATCCTTTAGTGTGGGGGCTGTGAAACTTACCACCTCTGTCTTAAGTAAGGTGAAGTTTGCTTTAGAAACGTGTTTTAGTGTGGTTTCCTTATTTGGGGGTGGTGGTGGGGTGTGGACATCCAGAGTGATTAGTTTATGTCTGATCTAACCAGTGATGGGTTGACCTCTGGTGTGGAACACCTGTCGCCCATGTTGGTGATGACCAGGTCCAATATGTTTTCACCTCTGGTAGGGGAGTTTACCAGCTGATCCAGGGCGTTTGAGTTGATGAATTCACAGAATAATAGTTAATGAGTTCACCATGAAAACCACTATAAAAATTAGGTGAAAAGGCAACTTGTAAAATTATACTAATACTTTATTAAAATAACAATGGTTAAGCGCTTTCATCTAAAAATACTTTAGACTTCATCAGAACACCGTCTATTAACCAAGCCTTGTTTAAATAGTTTAACCCACCAATCACCACTCATGTCATCAGTAACAATTAATAATTCATGAGTCTTTTGAAAGTCAGACGGTGTTCTGATGAAGTCTAAAGTATTTTTAGATGAAAGTGCTTAACCATTGTTATTTTAATAAAGTATTAGTATAATTTTACAAGTTGCCATTTCACCTAATTTTTATAGTGGTTTTCATGGTGAACTCGTTAACTATTATACTGTGGATTTTGTTGGTCGCGAGTTCCTTGTTTGGTTATGAGTTGATGAATTCCAGGAAGCATTGGGCCTGGGAATTTGTACTCGAGTAGTTTTCCCAGTGAATGGTAGGGTAATTGAAATTGCCCAATATCAGGGTGTTTGGTAGGACCTTCATGTTTTCCAGCATCTCTAGAAAGGTGGAGTGGTGGTCCTGGATCATGGAGGTAATCTGTAGCAGGCCACAATTTGCATTGCAGATTTGCCCGATGTTAGTTGCACATGGATGATCTCAGAGGTATCATGCTGCGCCACTAACCTGGAAGTGTAGGTATCCTTGATGAATATGGATACACCACCTCCTTTTGTGTTTCGGTCCATGTTCTGTGGCCGAAACATGTGGTATGAGTTGTAGCTCGGTAGTGCTGGGGTGTTCTCTGGAGCCTTGAACCAGGTTTCAGTTACTGCACAGATGTCAACGTTCTCCATACTGAGGAGTGCTTCGAGCGCATGCATTTTGAGGTTTAAACTCCTGGCGTTGAATAGCATAACCCTCAGTTTTTTGTTAATTGTGCTGTTTACGGAGGTGGGTTTGACTTTTGAGCCTTGCCTAAAAAAGGCACTATGGGGGCAGCAAGAGCCTTGGCCAGTATTCGAAAGCCTAGGGGTGACAGGTGCAAGCAGTCTCTTGCGAAGCAACGCGGCTTGTCTAGCATGTCATCCCAGGCTGACAGACACTGGATCCCCTTTGAATGACACCAGAAGTTTAGCCAGTTGTTGAAATTGATCATTTTTTCTTTATACTGAGCTATCATTCTTGGTGAGGGCAGGATGTTACTCAGTGTCAGGGTTATACCAGCCTGGGCTACATGATCAGAGAGCTCTTCCATGTCTCTTTTCATGTAGTCCAGGGAGGTATGTCTCAGGTCATTCACACCAACATGAACAATGACAGAATCATATTTGTACTTGTTCTGGAGTGACCTGAGTGCTTGTGTTATGTGGCAGATTCTGGCTACCGACAGGCAGCTAACAGTAACCTTCTGCTTGTCCAGCCTAGTGATTACAGTACTCAAACTGCTATGGCATGGGGTTATTATTTACTGTATTGGGACTTGGACTGCTATGGCATGGGGTTATTATTTACTGTATTAGGACTGTGACTGCTGTGGCATGGGGCTATTTATGATACAGAGACTGGGAATGCTATGGCATGGTACTGTTATTTACTGCAGTTGGACTGTTATCGTCTGGGGCTATTTATTGCACCAGGACTGGGACTGCTATGGCATGGGGTTATATTTACTGGGACTGGGGCTGCTATGCCATGGGGCTATTTGCTCTATCAGGACTGGGACTGCTATGGCATGGGGTTATATTTACTGGGCTGGGACTGCTATGGCATGTGGCATGGGGTAATTATTTACTGGAAAGGGACTACTATGCCATGAGGCTATTTATTGTACCAGGACTGGGACTGCTATGGCATGAGGTTATATTTACTGGACTGGGGTTGCTATGGAATGGGGATATTATTCAGAGGACTTGGACTGCTATGGTATGGGGGTTATTTGCTGTATTGGGAGTGAGACTGCTATGGCAATATGACTATTTACTTCACTGTTACTAGGACTGCTATAACAAGGGGGCTATTAGTTACTATACTAGAACTGCTATGACATGGGACTTATTATTTTCGATACTTTGATGGGGTCTGCTGTGGTATTTTTTTTTTTATTTACTGTTAGGGAACTGTCATGTCATGGGGCTATATACTGTTCTGAGATTGAGAACACTATAACACGGGGGCTATTATTTATCATATGTGAACTACTGTGGCATTGTGGTTATTATTTTCTGTACTGATGCTGGAACTGCTATGACGGGCTGTTATTTACTGCACCTAGACTACTGTAGCATGGGGCTATTTGTTGGACCAGGAGTGGGACTGCTATGGTTATAACTGTGATCCCTGCCACTTTATTCTGGGACTGGGACTGCTACTGCATGGGGCTATTTATTATACAGGGACTCAGACTGCTATGGCATGGGGCTATTTACTGTATTCAGATTGCTATGACATGAAGCTATTGTTTATTGTAGTCAGACTGCTATGGCATGGGGTTATTTACTGTCCTTAAACTGCTATGGCATGGGGTTGTTATTTACTGTATTGGGAACTGCTATGGCATCGGGTTGTTGTTTACTGTATTCCGATTGCTACCGCATGGGGTTGTTGTTTATTGTACTTGGACTGCTATGGCATGGGACTATTATTTAGTGTAGTCAGACTGACATGACATGGGGCTGTTATTTACTGTCTTTGAACTGCTATGGTAGGGGCTTGTTGCTTACTGTATTCAGCCTGCTACAGCATGGGGCTGTTGTTTATTTTACTTGGACTGCTATGGCATGGAGCTATTATTTAGTGTAGTCAGACTACCATGACATGGGGCTATTTACTCTGCACAAACTGCTATGGCATGGACTTGTTATTTCCTGTACTCAGACTGCTATAGCATGAAGCTGCTATGGGATGGGGCAGATATTTACTGTACTTGGACTGCTATGGCATGGTGCTATTATTTACTGTACTGGGACTGCTGTGTCATGGGCCTATTTATTATACAGAGATTGGGACTGCTATGGTTATAACAATGAACCCTGTCACAGTATCCTGGGGCTGGGTCTATTATGACATGGGGCTATTTATTATACAGGGATTGGGATTGCTATGGCAAGGGGCCATTACTTACTGTACTCAGACTGCTATGGCATGGTTCTGTTATTTACTGCTGTCAGACTGCTATGGCATGGGACTGTTATTTACTGTACTCAAACTGCTATGGCATAGGGTTATTATTTACAGTACTCTGACTGCTATGGCATGGGGGCTACTTACTGTTCTGGGACAGGGCCTGTTATGACATGGGGTTATTATTTACTGTACTGTGACTGCTATGACATGGGACTATGTATTGTTCCAGGATTGGTACTGCTATGGGATGGGGCTATTATTTATTGGACTGGGATTGCTATGGCATGAGATTATTATTTACTACACTAGGGCTGTTATACAAACAGAGGACTGAAGCTAATTTGTGACTGTGCCTCAGATGGGTGTTAAGATAATGGTCAGTAAGTGTTGCTTGTATACAGTGTGCACTTACTGATCTCTGATATTTCACCAGAACAATGTTATAGCTATAATATATAGCTCAGCTCTGGGTTACTGATAAATTTACTCATGGTGCTGAAGGATTTCTTCTGAGTTGAAGCTAAGGACGTTATCACATGCTGCAAAGTGTAAATCTCTTATATCCCTCACCCATCTTATATATGATTGTTATTATACCATACTGCCAGGATTTGTAGAGTAAAATTTTATTTTCTTTTTGTTGTCCCCCCATCTTCAGCCATCCTTGTACTGAGCACATGTTGTAGCATATGCTCCATTCAGCACTTCTGTGCCTTTTCAGGTTCATGTCCTATATTCATTATGAAGTAATATATGATTCTAAGTTTTCCCCCCATGCTGTATATATTAAGTAGGAGCTGTTAATTGTGAAATCTGAGGACCTGCGTTAGGCATTCTGACATTTTCATTTGTCAGGTTGGATCATTCGGCTCATGACATATCATATGATTAATTCTGTCCTTGTTCTGGGCAGCAATCCCTTCACAGCTCTCTGATATGATCTTTTGCACCCATGATACATTTCTCCAACTTATCTTTTCTGTTCTCAGGTGAGAACAGCTTTACCTGCCATAGTCACTGGTCACATCCATTTCCCTCCATCTCATGCACCCCTCTAGTAGCTTTCTACTTTACTCCTTCCAGGAGCCTGGTGCCCCCTTATATATCCATCAGAATTGCTGACATTACTGATTATGAGGCCTGATCAGGGCCTGGTAGAGTGACTGTTTCATTTCTTTGCTGTGGAGTCCATCTCCATGAGGGGATCCACGTCATTTAGTTAAATGATGTGCGGGATCCCTGGTGGTCTAGTGGTTAGCATTTTCCCCTACAAACATTCCACAAAGCATTCCCTCTACATCTCACCCACCTTGCATATCCAAAGAGCAAGTCATTAATGCTCTCTCCAAGGCCAAAAACACAGCCTCTATGGGACTGGATGGCATCCCAGGTTGCATTTTAAATGGCTTAAAACTCCATTAGGTACTGTTTTCAACCACAGCCTGAGTACTGGTTATGTCCCTGCTGAATGGAAAACAGCAACTGTCATACCCCTTCATAAAAGGACTACACCGAGACACTGTGAACTACAGATCTATAAGCTTAACCAGCCTTACCTGTAAAGTCATGGAACAAATCATCATGGACCTTTTAAACAAGGATATTGTTGATCTCCAAACCATTTGTCCAACACAGTTTGATTTTGTCAAAGGCAGGTCATGCCTGCTAAATCTGGTGGACTTCTTTGAAAATGTCACTAGAGCCATAGATGAAGGCAAATCTGTGCACACAGCCTACCTTGACTTAGCCAAGGCCTTTCGACACACTCCTACATTCGTGCATCACTGATAATCTCTCCCAGTTCAATATCAACCCTTATGTCATCAGGTGGGTTGATAACTGACTCACCGACAGAACACACTCAGTCAAAGCTGGGGACTTTACCTCAACTAGCAGACCTTTCACCAGTGGGGTTCCAGAGGGGTCAGTACTGGAACCCTATTGGTTGGAATATACTTCTCAGAAGTTTGGGCCAAAAAAGAGTGCTGTGGATGACTAAGTTTGCTGACGACTGTAAATTAGGTGAAATCACTGAATCCCCAATGTCAGTATACTTCAAGAGGGACTTACACAAACCAATGACTAGTGCCAAAGCCATGCAAAAAAATCCATTATCATCCTCTTTGGTAAAAATGATATCCCTGCAGACTATCATATAGGTAATAATACCTTAAGTATCACATAAACATACCCTCACTGCTATTTAGCTCCCCCACTTGCTCTCTGGTTATCTGCATGCTACATTTATTGGGAAAGTCAAACTTTTAGCTGTTGAAATGCTTGATATATTTTCTTCTCATAACCACGGTGCAACAATGTATAATTGCTATTGCCATTCTATTCATTTGTCATTTCATTGCTTACGTAGAGTGTTTTCACTAACTTATCATTTTGATTACTGTGTTCACCATATATGTTGTAATCAGTTTGCGACATTTTATTTGCTGTACTGTTTTGTTGAACTAAATACCGGAGCTTTTCACCCCGGGCATCCGCTGTAAATGGACCTAGTCCAGTCGGAATTTCTTGGTTAACAAATGTAAAATAAAATAAAACAAATAAATAAAAGTAACAACACAGTAGTGAGAGACTTGGAAACGCAAGTTGACTGTAACCTAAACTTTAACCACCATGTGTCTACTGTGGTAAGGAAGGCATTCTACGTCACACACCTCATTAGCAAAGGCATTGCCTCAAGAGTGAAAGAGGTTATAATACCCCTGTATTCAACCCTCGTCAGGCCAATGATTGGGTATAATGCTCCCTTTGATATGTACCTTACCAGGCACCTGCAGCAACTTGAGACCTCAGAGATTTCTAACCAAGACAATTCAGGGTCTTCAGCACATCAAACAGTGACAGACTGAAGTCACTGTATTCAGTAGCATACACACTATTTAGAGGAAACTTTTGCCTGGCCTACAGAGCAACCTCAGATCCAAATCTAATGGAAATGCTGCACATCTCCAAGTCTAATGGGACAAGCGTCAGCTGATCCAGGGACCTTAACCTGGACTGCGACATAAATAGGACCTATTGGAGAGAGGGAGAGATCTCTCTCTCTCTCAGTGGTTGCCACTTCTCTGGAATAAACTACCACTTCACATGAAACAAAGCCCTTCTATGACACTGTTTAAGCAGCTTCGATGACTGCATGGGAGACAGCAGATTCCTACTGGGGATTTCACCTTTGACCCTCCTAAATGTGGGCAGTCATTGCTAGCTAAGATCTTGAGTTTAGGCAAGATCCTTTATATTGAGTTTCTCTAGCATTATTTTGGGTACACATGGCTAGCTTATAAAGGCCTTTGGATCAATAGCCTAGTAACCACCTATGGACCTACATCTTATATAAACACATCAAGTGAAAAAAAACATCTACTTACCATAACCAATGGGAAAAAAAAATCAGCATTTTGTTGAATATGCAAGACATCCTTTATTACTCAGATATGAGTACACAAGCACACATTATCTATGGTCAGGATACATAGGCTTGATAAATATAAACTTGAAATTATTATAAAAAAATGTACTTGTAGATATCCTATTGAAGTTCTCCTCTCAACATTGGTAGGATCTTCTGTGAAGTGAAGGTAAAAATCTGGCTCTGGAGTGTATGCATAGATCATCTATGTAGTTCTGTTAATTTGTCAGCACATCCATCACTTCCACTAGGTCTATCGATTTTTAACTGAGCATAGAAATGCTGGCATCTATGCTGCACTTCCACATAACTGTATCCTGAGCAGGCTGTATTTCAATAGGTCATGCACAGACAACAGATGAGGAAGGAACACTAGAGGGAAAACTGACATGAAAGCTGACCTGGTATGACACTTGTGTAACCTTCTGTAAATATACATCTCCTTTAAGTAGTGTAAAATCATGCCTGTATCTTCATAGAATG
Organism: Protopterus annectens; assembly: GCF_019279795.1. NCBI lineage: Eukaryota > Metazoa > Chordata > Ceratodontiformes > Protopteridae > Protopterus > Protopterus annectens. The sequence continues at coordinate 279,503,424 of NC_056747.1, forward strand.
TGTCTTTAATTTGCACATAAGCACTTTCTATTTCAGCAGCATCCATAAATGTGAGTGCCATTACTTATGTGATATGTTGAAAAGTTACATCACTGCAATACCTAGGAGCCAAACCATATCTTATACCATAGGTCTTGAGTAAAAAGAAAAAAATCATCCATTTGGCACGGCAAAGGAGATATTCACAGTTATCTATGGATGACAGCAGGTTCAAAACTCCAACAGAACAAACTTTGGTTCAGGTTAAACAACTAGCTCCAAAACATGTTGCAAGTTTCAAGTGACTTCCTAGACATGAATCTGAACAGTAGCAGTATGCAATTATTTATTTATTTAATTAATTTATTTATTTATTTACATTTGTTGACCGGGAGTGTCCGACTGGACGTAGGTCCATTTTCTGCGGAGGCTCGGAGAGAAAAGCTCCACAGTTAAAACAAACAGACAGTAGTTACATTGGATTACATAGCGATTAACAATATAACATAGCAATTACTTACAGATGAAGAACATAGTACATCAGTAGACAACTAGAATCTTTATCTGTGAAGTACATAACAGACATTAACAAATGTTACAATAAGAAGTTCCTGCTGTATAATAAGTACTAGGCTTATGAGCATCTGAGCTTGCTATAATCAAGGTAGTTAGTGGAGTGGAAAGAAAGGTAGTGGTTGGATGGGGTGGGCGATGTTAGAGTGGGAGTTGCAAGGGCATAGCCAGCATGTTTTTAGGTGTGCTTTTAGTAAAGTTTTGAAGTGGTGCATGATGGTATGGAGGTAATTGTGGGTGGGAGGGAGTTCCATAATTTGGCTATGGTGCAAAAGAATAGTGCTTCACCAGCAGAGTTATTGGCTTTAGTGATCTGCAAGTGATTTTTGTTGCTGGATCTTAGTGGTCTGGTGGTGCAATAGGGTTGGAGTAGATTCTGGAGGAATGGAACATTTAGTGGATGGTTTACTAATTTGTGGGCGAGTGAGAGTTGATACCATTGAAGGAGGTGAGGGAGTTCAAGCCAGCCCAGTTCAGCAAGTGAGAGACACTGGTGACTACAGTAGGATGCCCCTGTGGCGAATTTGGCGATTTTGTTGTAGTAGGTCTCTAGCTTGTTTAGATCGCATTGCCTTAGGTTGGTATATATTGGAGAGGCATAAAGTAGGGTGGAGATAAGGTGGGAATTTGCTATTGAAATCTTTGCTGCTTTGGTGAGAAGTTTCTTATTTCTGCATAACGCTCCTATTTTTTTGTGGACTTTTTTTATGGTCATGGATATGTGAATGTCAAATTTTAGTTTATTGTCTATTTCCACTCCTAGCAATTTGGTGTGTTCAGTTGGGTATATAGTGGTGTTGTCTTTTGCTGTGATGTTAAAGTGAGAGTTGTTTTGAGTATGTTTGGTGGGTTGGAAGATGAGTAGTTTAGTTTTGTTTGGGTTGTGTATTAATTGGGCATCGGATAACCAAGTTTCAACAGAGGAAAAGGCTTTTTGCAGTTTGGGTAGGGACTGGGCTGAGCAGATGATGGTTGAGTCATCTGCGTATTGTATGAGTGTGGCATGTTTGGTGGCAAAGGTTAGATTATTGGTGAAAACAGAGAAGAGTAGGGGTCCAAAGATGGATCCTTGGGGAACCCCTATGGAGAAAGGTAGTTGGGGAGATATGTCATTCTGCCATACAACAGATTGTTGGCGGTCAGACAGGTAACTCTGAAACCAGTTGGTGACTGACTGAGAGAAGGATAGGTTATTGAGGACAGAGATGAGTTGTTTGTGTGGGACCATGTCAAATGCTTTAGATAGGTCTAGGAAAGTAGCAGAGGAGAAATAGCCATTGTTTTTATGCTGAAGGATAGTGTTAGTAAAGGAGACTAAGGCAGTGGTGGTGCTATGGTTTGGTCGGAAACCATGCTGAGTATTGGAAATGAGGTTGTTAGTAAGGAGGTAGTCTGAGAACTGAGAGTGTATGCATCTCTCTAGTATTTTGGAGAGTGGAGAGAGAATAGCTATGGGGCGGTAATTGGTTAGTTCTGTGGAGGGTCCGCCTTTGTGGAGGGGAATTATATGTGATACTTCCCACAGTGTGAGAACATAACTTTCTGACAGAGATCGGTTAATCAAGATGGATACTGGGTAGGCCAGAGCATCAGCTGCGATTTGTAGGCATTCACTTGGGAGGTTGTCTGCTGCTAATTTGGTGGGCTTAAGTTTAGTTAAGAGTTTTTTCACGTTGGAGGTAGGTACAGGAGAAAAAGAGAAGGCAGTGGGGAGATTACTAGTTGAAGGTGTGGGTTGGAGGGGAGGGGGTTGTGTTGTTTAACTAGTGATAGTATGGTTTGTGTGAAGTGTGTGTTGAATGAGGTAGCAATATTTTCTGCGGAGTGAGGGATGTTAGGAGGAGGGGTACTGACTTCACCTGGGTGGAGGATGGAGTTTATGGAGGACCAGAATTGTTTGGGGCTGTGTTGGGAGGAGTCTAGGGCAGACTGGTAGCATTGGAATGTGTCCTGTTTTATTAGCTTTTTGACTCCATTGCATAGTTCTAGGAATTTCTGTCTAGTTGAGGGGGGGTTTTGGTTTTGCGCCAGTGCTTCCAGGCTTTATCCCTGTTTTTCATTTCTGACTAAGTGGTTTTCTGTAGCCATGGGGAGGGTTGTGCTTTGGTTCTGGAAAGTCTTATGGGGGCATGGTAATTAAGGATGCTCAGGAAGGCAGTATTAAAAAATTCAACTGCGTCAAGACCAAGGTACTTTAGAGGATGCCAGTTACATTCTTTGAGGGATGAGATGAATGTGAGTGGGTTAATGTTTAGTTTTTTACGTATTTGATGGTAGATGACAGGTTTAGCTTGGTATAGGTATTTTTTGAGTAGGAATGTTGGGGAGTGATCGCTAAGGCTATCTGATAAGCAGCCTGTTATATATGACTGGGGGGTCTTACTGACTAGTATCCAATCCAGGGTAGTGTGCTTGCTGGAGTTTTTATTTATCCTGGTTGGTGACTGGACTAGTCGGGTGAAGCCATGAAGGTTTACATGATGGGTTGGATGGTTGCCAGAACAGGATTGCCAGTCAATATTGAAATCACCTAAAATGATAGTTTCTTGGTGGAGATGGTGGGTAGACCAGCTGAGGAGGTTTTCTAGTGGAGGGATGTTTTGGCCAGGTGGGAAGTAGCATCCAATTATGTTGATGGTTTTGTTTTGGTTTATTTTGAGGTTGGTATATATTATTTCTTCATTGCCTATTTGTGGAGCTGATGATTTTAAGATCTGGATGTTTAGATCCTGTTTAAATATTATAGCTATACCGCCTCCTTTCTTGTTTAGCCGGTCTACTCTTAGTATGCCGGAACCTGTAGGGAGTATTTGCTTACTGGTAATGTGAGGTTTTAGCCAGGTTTCTGCCAGGGTGACTTTATATGACTTTATTTATAGGATAAGATAACACATGGAGCTTATGAAGGTATGGATTGAATACATCTGTCTACAGCCCTTTGACTGGAACAGATATGTCCCATCATCCAAAGTGTTGCTGCATACAAATCAACAAGCTTTTCAACAGTGAAAAACACCATACCCATAATCCCTGCCACATGGTCAGTACAATTCTGCACAAAAAAGAGTATTTACTATTATGTGAGTGCAATCTAAGGCACCTATAGTACATCGAGGAGGTGGGAAATGTAAAAGCTATACAAAGTATTGTATCTCTCCTCCAAAGTGGCGGGGGAGCTATATATATTCTTCCATGTGAACAGCATGATGCAAAGGAACATACTGAGTATTCATGAGACAGATGCCTGCAAATTACCCAGAGTATCCCTAGGTCACTGAAAGGTTCCTCAAGTTAAGATAAGAGACGCACACACGTTAGTATCCACACAAATGGGAAGTCCATGCCTTCCCATAGATTCAGAATGTGGGCAAAATATATTGAGCATTACTGTTACTTCCTTATCTACTCCATAGGGATCACCTACCTGTTCTTCAACTTCTGTCTGTGTCATTTCTGAGGCCTAAACTGTGAGATTACACTCCCCCCTCTGCTCTGGTAATATCTCCTGATCATACATAATATGTGTTTGTGTATTCATGTCCGAGTAATAAAGCATGTCTTGCATATTCAATAAACTGATAAGTTAATTTATTTGCATTTGGGTGCTGTGGTAAGTAGATGTTTTTCACCTGATAGATTCACATTACATATTAATGTCATTCAACCAAATGACATGGATCTCTCTGAGTATACACCCCCACCTTGTGATGGCTTTTGTCACTTCCTTTTCTCTCTCCATTACTGGGATCCAGTCCACTCATAATCAACAGTTCTATGTCATTTTCCTGCTATTTTACTATCATTTCTACTTCTTCAAGATGACAGATCACACTAGAGTTGCTGAGTGCAAGTCACAGTACTTTGCATCAGGGCAGCTGAGGCCTAGGTGCAGTACTTTGCACTAGGGTTGCTGTGACCAAGGTGCAGTACTTTACAATACAGTTGCTGTGACTGAAGTGCACTACTTTAGACCACGGTTGTTGTGACTGAGGTGCAGTATTTTGCACCAGGGTTGCTGTGACTGAGGTGCAGTACTTTGCACCAGGGTTGCTGTAACCTAGTTGCCGTACTTTGCACCAGTGTTGCTTTGGCTCTGGTGCAGTACTTTGCAGCAGGGTTGCTATGGATGAGGGGGAAGTTCTTTGTCCCAGGGTTGCTGTGACCTAGGTGCAGTACTTTGTACCAGAGATTTTGTGACAGAGGTGCAGTACTTTGCACCAGGGTTGCTGTAGCTGAGGTGCAGAACTTTGCACTGAGGTAGCTGTGACATAGGTGCCATACTTTTTATCAGGGTTGCTGTGACTCTGGTGCAGTACCTTCCATCAGGGTTGCTATGGCTGAGGTGCAGTACTTTCCACTAGGGTTGCTATGACTGAAGTGCAGAACTTTGCATCAAGGTACCTATGGCTGAGGTGTAGTAATTTGCACCAGGAGTACTGTGGGTGAGGTGCAGTACTTGTCCCTGAGGTAGCTGTGACCTAGGTGCAGTACTTTGCACAGAGACACCTGTGACCTAGGTATGGTACTTTGCACTATGGTTGCTGCGGCCTAGATATAGTACTTTGCACTGTGGTTGCTGTGGCCTAGGTGCCGTACTTTACATCAGGGTTGCCATGACCTAGGTGCAGTACTTTGCCCCAGGAATGCTGCTATCTAGGTGTAGTACTTTGCAAAGTTTATGACCTAGGTGCCTTACCCTGCACCAGGGTTGATGGGATTGCTGTTGCAGCTCTTTGCATTTGTTTGCACTGATCCTCAGCTACATTTCAGCCCACTTGATCATCCATTCTAAAGCTTTGCTTAGAGCTTTCCTCTTATCCTCTACTGTTACAGTCTTTTCCTCTGTTCCTCAAAATATGTCTGGAACAAGCTTACTGAACATTAGTTGATCCTAGACTATCCCCATAGCACTCTATCACTTTCTTTATCACTGACATTGCCTCTCACTACATTCCCATATTCATCCATGTAGCAATCTAGTTCTGTAGCCTTCATCCTATCCCTAGCCTTCCAGTTTTCCTGGTTGCCACCTGCAAGTGACCAAGTCAAAGGTCTTGGTGAAATTCAAGGAGATCATATCTACCAGGACTCCCCAGTCAAGATCTCCTATAACCCAGACATAAAACTGAATCGTTTGTAACTAAACTTCTGACCGTGAACCATATCAGTTGCTATCCTGAAGACTTGTGTTGTTTTGGAAGCCAACAAATGTTTCCTTCTGGATTCGTTCCATGACTTTTCTTGCCATTGTTTGATAGTTCCCTAGATTGCTCTTCCCCCACCCCACCACCTTTTAGCTTATTTCCAAAAATGTTGTTTGTAATCCTCAGGTGCTTCTACTATGGCCATTGATCTACTGAAATCCTCCATCGGGGATCTGTCTGTACACAAGAGTAGATTCCAAAGGATCCAGGAAGCTAGTCGCATCTGGTCCTTGTGCTTCATCTTTCCCATAGGATATCCAGTTTCCTCTATGCCCCCTCTCCATCTCTCCTGGAGCCTGCCTACTGCTCTCCTTATCTACTTCTTAGTGTTGCACCCTCCTACTGCTTTGCTTCACAAAAAGAGAAGCAATATGTGCATTTAATAATTTTCATTTTTTCTTAATCTTCAGTGATCTACATTTTTTTTATTTTTGCTAAGCCTGTTGCTCCATTCTTTCTGCTGTATACCTAAATAGGAGCATGCATTTCTCTTCAAGATCATTTTCTTTAAGACTGTGCTATCCTTTAAAATGAATGTCAGTTTCTATGAATTCCATATTTTTGAAGTTTTGTGTTAGAGTCTCTCAGTTTAAGTGAGCAATTAATTTCAGTGTGGTTGATTATGGTTTAAATGTTTTATAGTTTGCTGGAATGTCACTGCAGTTACATAGGTTCATAGGTTCATAGGTTTATACTAGGCTATCTGCCCTAGGGCATTTATAAGCCTAGCCAGAGTGTGTTTGGCTTTCGCCACCCATTTTAAATTAATTTTGCTATGCCCTTTTTCGAGGTTAGTACACTGTGCCTCTGTCTAACAGTGACACAGAAGTGATACCTGGGGTAAACCTACGATCCCCCATCCACTCATCAAGATTCCTCTTGAAGAGAGTCAGTGAGAGACTCTGCCTAACCTGGACAGGGATTTTATTCCAGAGTGAAGGGAACCTCTGGGTTATGAATCTGTCCCTCCAGCATGTCCTATTTATTTCAGTGCTGAGGTTCAAGTCTCTTGAGCGCGTAGCTCGATGGGATTTGGATTTTCTGAGGTGCAGCATGTCCATTAATTCCGGATTGGACATGGCTTTATACGTCAGGCATAGATCGCCTCTGAGCAGGCGGAAGCCACTGAGTAGAGCTGGAGTTTCTTTAACCAGGCAGCATATGGCATCTGTTTGAGCCCTTTGATCCTCTTGGTGAGGTACTTTTGGGGTCTTTCCAGTTGCTGCAGGTGTCTGGTAAGGTACATCCCAAAAAGGGCATTGTACTCAATTATGGGCCTGATGAGGGATGAGTAAAGAGGCACGATGACCTCCCCTGATCTAGATGTGAATCCCTTCATGATTAGGTGGGCTATATAAAATGTTTTTCTAACCACTTTGGCCACGTGGTTGTCAAATGAGAGATTGCTATCAACTTGGGTCCCCAGGTCCCTGATTACTTCTTTCGTACTTAATGGATTACCACCTATGTGGTAATTTGTGGGCACTTTGTTTTTGCCAAAGGGGATGACTATACACTTTTTGGCATTTAGCTTGAGACCATGGCTCTGGCACCAGTTGTCTGTTTCTATGAGGCCCTTTTGGAGGATGCTTGTGTCGGCTGGAGAGTCGATTATGGTGCCCAGTTTGCAGTCATCTGCGAACTTGGTCAGCCACAGTCCTTCCGTGTTGGCCTGTACCTCCGAGAAATATATACCCAACAAGAGAGGTCCCAGGACTGAGCCTTGTGGGATGCCACTTGTAACTGGTTTGGAGTCTGACATGGCTCCAGCAATTCTAACCATGTGGGTTCTGTCCTTGAGCCAGTTTGCAACCCATCTAGTGACATAGGGGTTTATATTTAAGCTGGTGAGCTTATCTATAATGCCCGAGTGGGGTATTGTATCGAAGGCTTTTGCGAGGTCCAGGTAGGCTGTGTGGACCACCTTCCCCTTGTCAATGGCCTTGGTGACTGTTTCAAAGAAATCGACCAGGTTTAAGAGGCAGGATCTGCCCTTAACAAAGCCGAACTGGGTAGGATCCAGTGTCTGTAAGTCCCAATATCTTTATTTATGAGGTCCATAATGATCCTTTCCATAGCTTTGCAGACCAAGCTAGTCAGGCTTATGGGGCAATAGTTTCCAGGATCCGTTGAGGCACCACCTTTGTGGAGAGGGACCACTGTTGCTGTACGCCACTCTTTGGGTACATATCCTGTGGTAAGGCTGAGATTGAACAGTAGTTATATGTTTGGGTTTAGCTCTTCTTGGAGTTCATGTAGGACGCAGCCCGGGACACCGTCTGGTCCCATTGATGCTGTGTTTTTTGCTTTGGAGAGGGCAGCTCTTACCTGAGCATCTGAGATGTCAGGGGGGGCAGCACTCTGCTGGGATAGATATTTGCCCTTTTGGTGGGGAGGGGGGCATTTGTGCTGAACCTGTCAGCTAGGATGTTGGCAATGTCTGTGGGTTCGGTGTATTTTTTGTCATTTTGGACTAATTCTGAGCATATCTGGGAATGCCCACCCAGGTTCCTAACATAACTAAAGAAAGCCTTGTGATTATCCTTAGTGTCCTGTGCAATTTTTCTCTTGAAGCTGGCCTTAGATGATTTTATGAGTGCCCATAGTTTTTTCCTAACACGGATCAGAGATGCCTTCCCTTTTTGGGATTTTGCTCTATCATGTAGTAGCTTCCTCTTTCTATTGTATAGTTTGTTTATGGCTGGGGTCCACCAGACAGGACGTCTGCCTTTGGAGGATTGAGTCTTGGTTTTATTTGGGATTGCATGATCCATGCATTCCTGAAGGTGTTCATAGAATGTGTTTATAAAGGATTCTGCGGTCTGGGCCATATTTTCCACAGGCCCGGGGGCTTTGGAGGATTCCACCTCGGTTTTGAGGAGTGTGAAATTTGCTTTAGAGAAGTTTTTCACTGTGGTTTTCTGGGCAGGGGGTGGGGTCGGGATGTGAATATCCAGTGAGATTAGTTTATGGTCTGATCTTACCAGTGACGGATACACTTCTGGTCTGGAGCATAGAGTCCCCATGTTGGTGATGATCAGGTCCAGTATGTTTTCCCCTCTTGTGGGAGTGGTAACAAGTTGTTCCATAGCATTTGAGTTTATAAATTCTAGGAACCTTTGAGCTAGGGTGTTGGAGCTAGAGTAATGCTCCCAGTCTATGTTTGGGTAGTTGATGTCGCCCAATATAATGGTGTTTGGAGAGACCTTCATATTTTCCAGTGTTCTCAGGAAGGCTGAGTGAGGTTCCTGGGTTTGGGAGGGTGGTCTGTAGCAGGCTATAAACTGGAAGGCAGTTTTACCCACTGTTAGTTGCACATGGATGGTCTTTGATGCTTCGTGCTATGCCACCAACCTGGAGGTGTGGGTATCTTTGACGAATATTGATATTCCCCCTCCTTCTCCTGGTTCGGTCCAAGTTTTGGGGCCAAAAAGCATGGTATGCGGTATAACCTGGTTGTGCTGGGGTGCTCTCGAGAGCCTTGAACCAGGTTTCTGTTACTACACAGATATCGATGTTCTCCATGCTAAGGAGAGTTTCGAGTGCATGCATCTTGAGGTTTGGACTTCTGGCGTTGAGTAGCATTACTCTTAGTTTCTTATCCCTTGTGATACCTATGGAGGTGGGTTTGTCTTTTGAGCCTTGCCTAAAAAGGGCACTATGGGGGTAGCAAGAGCCTTTGCCAATATCCGAAAGCCCAGGGGTGACAGGTGCAAGCCGTCCCTAGTGAAGCATCGTGGCTTGTCGAGCATGTCATCCCAGGCTGACAGGCATTGGATCCCCTTTGAATGGCACCAATACTTAAGCCAATTGTTGAAATTAATCATCTTGTCTTCATATTGTGGCATCATTCTTGGTGAGGGTAAGATGCTACTCAAGGTCAGGGTCATACCAGCCTGGGCAACATGCTCAGAGAGCTCCTCTATGTCTCTTTTCATGTAGTCCAGGGAGGTACGTCTCAGGTCATTCACACCAGCATGGACAATGATGGAGTCATATTTGTACTTGTCTTGGAGTGACCTGAGTGCTTGTGTTATGTGGCGGATCCTAGAGCTTGACAGGCAGCTCACCGTGACCTTCTCCTTGTTCAGCCTGGTGAGCGGGACGTCAGTGTGCCTGACGATAGAGTCACCTATTACAAGTGTATCAGGTGTGTTGTTTAGCCTTAAGGGCTGTGACTGTTCGGCACACTGGCTTTGTGAGCTATGTGTTGCACGTGTTTTGTTTTGGGGTAGCGGTTGCTTGGGTGTCTGCTTTGGAGGTCTCTGCTGCTTAGGCAGATTTTTATTTAGAGCCTCCGAGTATGTTTTGTGTGTTTATGTGTTTGGTTTGCTGTCGTGGTAGGTCTATGTGAGACTGGAATTGTAGTGAGTGTGGTTTCCTTCTCCTCCTGACTGGTTATGCCAGTACTGAGTTGAGAGAGCTTAGCCTCCAGTTTGGCTATATGGTTGCATCTCTCACATGTGTTGGAATTTGTTGGGAGGAGGAGAGGGTTGTCTGTGTACATGAGGCAGTTGTAACATTGCCTCAAGATTCCCAGATTCACCAGCTGGACCGGAGAGGAGATTGACAACTGACCTTTGGACATGCTAGAATAGTATTGGGAATTCCTTTATAATTGAAAAAAGGGCCAATGGGGAACAAGGTACTCAAGGGGAGTTTGTGAGGGTGTAGTGCTTTTAATTTTTTAGTGCTGACTTATATAATTGCTTTAGTGAGCAAGTGCCAGGTATCTTAAATGCAATGTGTTACAGGTAACTTAAATGCAAAAACAACAAACAGTAACTTTCTTTCAAGTGAAACAAGGAAATAAGTACAGTAAGCAATGCAGATATCACTAGGGATCCACAGAAGCACTGAAAAGCCGCGTTTTAGGTGGAATTAGAGTTTCAGGGAAATAACAAGGAAACAAGCATACAAACAAAGCTAGATTCAGCAGGCCTGGGTCTAGTCTATGCTACAGCAAACAAGGTGTACCAATTTCAGTAAGAAACAGTTCAAATATGCAGGCACTATAAGCCTTTAACCAGAAATTCCCAGCTCAGAAGGGCAGAGTCCAGCCTCTCCTCCCACAAGAGTGCAGACCACGAACCTTCTTAATGTAAAGTTCTTAAAGTTACAATTTTAGTGATTTGCAACTACAGTGTGTTGGCAATTGAGAGGGATGAGCTTTTTTTGTAGGTGGTATTTGTTTTTTACCCAGAGTTGCACAACCATGAAGTTAGTAAGGAGGTGATGAGAAGATATTTTCAAATGATAGGTGTAGAGCAGGTTTAGCCATCTACAAAAATATGGGTTTCAGTTGCAGTAGTGGCTAGTGAATTCAAATAAATGAGCTAAATGGAATGGGTTGGAGCTATATTACATCCTCTCAACCATTTACCTGTGATCAAGCAGATGCGGTCAGTAACATTCATCCACAGGTTGTCTCAGTACCCACTCATTCTAGCCACTTTATTGACTTTATGTAGATTCATAGGCAGTTACCAGGTTGCAGTTCAGCGAGAAGCCTAGCCCAAATTCCCAGTTGCACTCAAGCACTGTCTGGTTAAGTGATTTGCTCAAGGTCATACAATAGGCAAGAGACAGCTAAAGGAATCAAGCCTTATACCAAAGAAACTACAGCTCACAGTCTTAACCCTCTGAACCATCTAGTAGATATATATCAGATGTCCAACAAGGAATCAAGCCTTATACCAAAGGAACTACAGCTCACAGTCTTAACCCTCTGAACCAGCTAGCAGATATATGTCAGATGTCCAACAAGAAATCAAGCCTTATACCAAAGGAACTACAGCTCACAGTCTTAACCCTCTGAACCAGCTAGCAGATATATATCAGATGTCCAACAAGGCATTAAGCCTTATACCAAAGGAACTACAGCTCACAGTCTTAACCCTCTGAACCTGATCGACTTCTTTGAGGCAGTCACCAAAGCTGTGGATGAGGGTAAGGTGGTTCACGCAGCCTATCTTGACCTCGCCAAGGCTTTCGACACCATCCCCCATTCTGGAATTATAGCTAAACTCACTAAACTAGGTATAAATCCCTACATCACAAGATGGGTTGCCAACTGGCTCACTGACATAACCCACACTGTAAAAGTTGCAGACTCCAACTCTGACCTCAAAGCAGTGACAAGTGGAGTACCACAGAGTTCCATCCTGGGACCTCTCCTGTTTGGTATCTACTTCTCTGAAGTACAGGCTAACACAGAAGGCCTCTGGCTAGTGAAGTTCGCAGATGACTGCAAATTAGGAGCCATAGTCAAGTCCCCAAATGATGTGGATATCCTACAGAAGGGCTTCACTGAGACAGATGCCTGGTGTCAGAGCCGTGGCCTCAAGCTCAATACCAAAAAGTGCAGTGTTATCCCCTTTGGTAAAAACTCTGTACCCATGAACTACCACAGAGGCAGCAATCTACTTAGCACCGAATGCGTGATAAGTGACCTTGGGACCCAGGTGGACAGTAATCTCTCCTTTGATAGTCACATCGCCACAGTAGTCAGGAAGTTCTTCTACATGGCACACCTCATCATAAAAGGGTTCTCATCCAGGAAAAAAGAGGTCATTGTTCCCCTCTACTCGACACTCATTAGACTCATTATAGAGTACAATGCCCCTTTGGAATGTACCTCACAAGACATCTGCAGCAGCTGGAAAGGCCACAGAAGTACCTCACAAAGAGGATTTCTGGCCTCAAACAAATGCCCTACACTGACCGCCTCAAAAACTCCAGCTTTACTCTGTAGCATATCGCCTACTCCGAGGTGATCTCTGCCTAACATATAAAGCTGTGTCAAACCTAGAGCTGTTGGACATGCTACACCTAAAGAAATCCCAATCCCTCCGAGCTACACGCTCTAGGCACCTAAACCTTTTCATCACAATAAATAGGATACACTGGAGGGATAAATTCCTGTCCCAGAGACTTCCTATACTCTGGAACAAGCTACCCATCTATGTCAAGCAAAGTTCCTCATTAGCACTCTTCAAGAAAAATCTTGATGAGTGAATAGGAAATACACCCCGGGGATCACTTCTGTGTCTCTGCTGGACAGTGGCACAGGAAAATAACTTTCTTGGGTGGCGTAAGCTATGGAATCTTGCTGGCTAGGCTTACGTAGGCCCTTGGGCCAATAGCCTAGTACCTACCTATGAACCTGTGAACCTATGAACCAGCTAGCAGATATATATCAGATGTCCAACAAGGAATCAAGCTTTATACCAAAGGAACTACAGCTCACAATCTTAACCCTCTGAACCAGCTAGTAGATATATATCCGATGTCCAACAAGGAATCAAGCCTTATACCAAAGGAACTACAGCTCACGGTCTTAACCCTCAGAACCAGCTTGCACATATATATCAGATGTCCAACAAGGAATCAAGTCTTATACCAAAGGAACTACAACTCAGTCTTAACCCTCTGATCCAGCTAGCTGATATAGATCAGATGTCCAATAAGGAATCAAGCCTTATACCAAAAGAACTACAGCTCACAGTCTTAACCCTCTGAACCAGCTAGCAGATATATATATCAGATGTCCAACTACAATCAACAGAGTCAGCCTTAGATGAAATGGAGCCCTAGACAGATGAGAGGGACTGTGCTATTATACCCTGCAGTCCCACAATTCCCCTCCCTGTTATACAACACACAGTCCAGACAGAGTACCTCTTTCTTAGTTTTTTTCAAACTCTGACTTACTTTTTAACTTTTTTCTCCAATCTTTTAATGCATCCTAACTTGCCAAGACTGCACTGTAAGAAGAATGAAGGAAGTAACTGAATTAAGCTGGGAGTCTGGGTGCCACTAGGCCCCAAAACGTCAAAGGGTTCTAGATGCTCTAAGGTGCATCTTAGAGCTTTTTCCATCATTTTGATCAAATAACAGCCTGATCAAAATCCTGGGTAAGGAAAAGGCATTCAGTCTTATTTTCCTTTCAAGGCAAAATAAATATATGTTAAAGGCTTAATGTTCAAAGCTGACACAATAGCAGTCCCTTATAAAATGAGAAGTAAAATGAAAATCATGGAAATAGTGGGTACCTCCCTACCCCTCCAAAAAAAAAAAAAGAAACAATGAAAACAGTACACCCTCTGACGTTAAAGTGGGATGAAAGGAAAAGCACAAATCACCACAGGCTTGCATTACACAACTGAGGATCTGGGTATAGCCAGAGTATCTGCATAAGACTACACAAAGACAGGAAGTACCTTCAGACAACACTCAAAAGGAATCACTGACTCAACCAGAAAACCAGGCATTGTGAGACAACTCTACTCAATGCACAACTGTGCCGATGGTCAGCAGACCATCACAGACAAACACTTATTGTGCAGAATTATGAGGTTTGTGATGCAAAGTGAAAAAACAAATATGGCCAACCTATTAATTTAAATAAATTGCAATCCCTTCCCAACATACAAAGCCATTTTCATCACAGACAGCCCCCATAGTCATTAATTACAACCAGTTGTATAACTTTGACAGTTTGACACTTTTATAGATATGGGCATAGTCTCAACCAACATATTAACATGCTTGTGTAATGTTAGCAATATGAGTAGATGTAACATGCCCGTGTAATGTTAGTAATATGAGTAGATGTAACATGCTCGTGTAATGTTAGTAATATGAGTAGATGTTACATACTTGTGTAATGTTAGTAATATGAGTAGATGTTACATGCTTGTGTAATGTTAGTAATATGAGTAGATGTAACATGCTCATGTAATGTTAGTAATATGAGTAGATGTAACATGCTCGTGTAATGTTAGTAATATGAGTAGATGTAACATGCTTGTGTAATGTTAGTAATATGAGTAGATGTAACATGCTCGTGTAATGTTAGTAATATGAGTAGATGTAACATGCTCATGTAATGTTAGTAATATGAGTAGATGTAACATGCTCATGTAATGTTAGTAATATGAGTAGATGTAACATGCTCATGTAATGTTAGTAATATGAGTAGATGTAACATGCTCGTGTAATGTTAGTAATATGAGTAGATGTAACATGCCTGTGTAATGTTAGTAATATGAGTAGATGTAACCAGCTCGTGTAATGTTAGTAATATGAGTAGATGTAACATGCCTGTGTAATGTTAGTAATATGAGTAGATGTAACATGCTCATGTAATGTTAGTAATATGAGTAGATGTAACATGCTCGTGTAATGTTAGTAATATGAGTAGATGTAACATGCTCATGTAATGTTAGTAATATGAGTAGATGTAACATGCTTGTGTAATGTTAGTAATATGAGTAGATGTAACATGCTCGTGTAATGTTAGTAATATGAGTAGATGTAACATGCTTGTGTAATGTTAGCAATATGAGTAGATGTAACATGTTCATGTAATGTTAGTAATATGAGTAGGTGTAACCAGCTCGTGTAATGTTAGTAATATGAGTAGATGTAACATGCTTGTGTAATGTTAGTAATATGAGTAGATGTAACATGCTCATGTAATGTTAGTAATATGAGTAGAT
Organism: Protopterus annectens; assembly: GCF_019279795.1. Classification (NCBI taxonomy): domain Eukaryota; kingdom Metazoa; phylum Chordata; order Ceratodontiformes; family Protopteridae; genus Protopterus; species Protopterus annectens. The sequence goes on from NC_056747.1 coordinate 279,518,683, forward strand.
GTAACATGCTCGTGTAATGTTAGTAATATGAGTAGATGTAACATGCTTGTGTAATGTTAGTAATATGAGTAGATGTAACATGCTCATGTAATGTTAGTAATATGAGTGGATATGAGTAGATGTAACATGCTCGTGTAATGTTAGTAATATGAGTACATGTAACATGCTTGTGTAATGTTAGCAATATGAGTAGATGTAACATGCTCATGTAATGTTAGTAATATGAGTACATGTAACATGCTTGTGTAATGTTAGCAATATGAGTAGATGTAACATGTTCATGTAATGTTAGTAATATGAGTAGGTGTAACATGCTTGTGTAATGTTAGTAATATGAGTAGATGTACCATGCTCGTGTAATGTTAGTAATATGAGTAGATGTAACATGCTTGTGTAATGTTAGTAATATGAGTAGATGTAACATGCTCGTCTAATGTTAGTAATATGAGTAGATGTAACATGCTCATGTAATGTTAGTAATATGTGTAGATGTAACATGCTCGTGTAGTGTTAGTAATATTAGTGGATGTAACATGCTCATGTAATGTTAGTAATATGAGTAGATGTAACATGCTCGTGTAATGTTAGTAATATGAGTAGATGTGCCCACCATATTATGTGGTATATTCTGTCATCTATTTCACCTAGAAAGGCATCTATCATGTTATGACTCATATGTTAGTACAGTACGACCTGTAGTGAAATATAATGCCTCTTTTTTGTAATTATTCTAAATCAGATTGCAACAAATTGAAATAAATACAAAAAAATGGGCAGAAAAATTAAGGGGCAAAAAAAGAGAAATGTTATTACAACAGACTACAATTTATTTCCAGTATTGACTATTTAAGGGATGATTTGATCAAGTGTAAGAGAATCATGTATAATAAAGTCTGTCAGGTTCATTTTGATATGTGCATACAAAATTATATGAAATTAGAATGGTCAGTCCTTACTAAGGTTACCACTAAATAAAGAAACAACACCAAATAAGCATAACAAAATGCAAAACCTGGGCAAACAATCTTCTAAAATTGAATGTAAATCTTTAAAGACGACAGCAGGCTTTTAAACTTACTTATCCATCATGCTGAGACACCTGATGAAGGATGAGTAAGTACAAAAGCTTGCTGTTAATTAAATAAATATTTTTTTTCAATTGTGCAAGCTAATTTGTCCAGTTCCTGATGTTTGGTGTATACAAAATCTTCCTCACAGTACCAGGAAAATGGTTTCCTAATATGACTTTGTGTAACAACTCAATGAAGCCTCAGCTGTATAAAAACAGCCAGTTGAACCATTCACTTATTGACAATTTTTTAGCAAGAATTTTTTTGCAGGGGTAAGCCCTATGTACCTCATGTGGAAGGCAGGCCCAAGCTTGTATATAGCAGTACCACAGTAGCACAAACATGGAGAAAAGATCACACAACTCCCCAGTGCTCCCAACCCAGATGGCTGTCCTGCTGTAAACTTGGTATTATCTCTTCTCACAGCTCCCGCCCTGAAAGGGTTGCACAGTTAGAGAAGGTCTGCATCCAGTTGGGAATTTTTTTAAAAATAAAAATAAAATGGACAGCCACACTGGTCTAGCCTCAATAACAAACTTAACTAAGGTATTATCTCTTCTCATGGCTCCCACCCTGAAAGGCTCACACAGTTAGAAGGTCTGCATCCAGTTGGGAATTTTTTTAAAAATAAAAATAAAATGGACAGCCACACTGGTCTAGCCTCAATAACAAACTTAACTAAGGTATTATCTCTTCTCACGGCTCCCACCCTGAAAGGCTTGCACAGTTAGAAGGTCTGCATCCAGTTGAGAATTTTTTTAAAAGGAAAAATAAAATGGACAGCCACACTGGTCTACCCTCACTAACAAACTTAACTAAGGTCATTACTTTTCTAAAGTCTTTCTGCTTAAACTGTTTAATTCAGCCATACTGGGTCAACAGCACCAAACTTCCCAGCCCTCAAATAAGGGTCATAATGTTAAACGTTCCACCAAATTGTACTGTTAAAGTGGCTGTCTGTGTTTAAAAACAGAACATAGATTAGAATTTAAAGCAAATACAAAATCAAGAAAAAAGCCTCTTATTTTAATCACAGGCTCTGAGGATTACTCTGGTATATGTACCTCTCCCCCTGCCTTGCTAACAATCCAAGGTTACTTAACCACCTCAATTAACCTCCATTTTTCAAACTCCCCAGTGCTCCCGACCTAGAAAGCTGTCCTGCTGTAAACTTGGTATGTCATTTTGTGTTACTGATTCTTTGATTAAATACAACTGTAGATTTAATAATAAGAGAAATGTTATGCTGACTATGAATGTTTAAAAGTGCATTAATACATGAGGCTGATGAATGGTTTGCGTAACTGATTTGTGCTTTCTTGCTACTGCTGAACTGAAGTGATTGTTGGTGGATCAGTGTAACTTTGTTGAATGCAATGGGCAACTGATTTTGTGCTTTTGTGTTCCTGCTAAACTGAAGTGATTGTGGATCAGTGTAACTTTGTTGCAGTATTTAGTCTCCTTCTTAAATCCTAGATGCTGTACAAACAGCCTACTTCTCAATGGTAGAGACTCTGTTCAAACAGCCTACTTTTCAATGGTAGTAGCATTTGGGCTTTATTTTCAGGCTAAAGATACAAGATGCTGTATGCAGAATAGTGTGACCCTGTTTACTATATCCTGCTTACTTGTTCTATTTAGCTACCAAATACTTCAAACTGTTTCTTAGGGCAGTGCAGTGTACTATTAATGTAAGGATTATTCTTTTTCTCTCAGTCGTTGTGTTTTATATGGCATGAAACACTCTTCAATCATTTTTTTGTTATAGTTCTATTTCTGCTGATGAACTAACACTAAATATGTATTATTAGGTTCATAGGTAGGTACTAGGCTATTGGCCCTAGGGCCTATATAAGCCTAGCCAAAAGGTACCCTGGCTTAGGTATTATCTCTTCTCATGGCTCCCACCCTGAAAGGCTCGCACAGTTAGAGAAGGTCTGCATCCAGTTGGGAATTTTTTTTTAAAAGAAAAATAAAATGGACAGCCACACTGGTCTACCCGCAATAACAAACTTAACTAAGGTTACTACTTTTTCTAAAGTCTTTCTGCCTAAACTGTTTAATTCAGCCGTACTGGGTCAACAGCACCAAACTTCCCAGCCTAACTTTGTTGCAGTATTTAGTCTACTTCTTAAATCCTAACCTCTGTACATACAGCCTACTTTTCAATGGTAGTAGCATTTGGGCTTTATTTTCAGGCTAAAGTGGATCAGTGTAACTTTGTTGCAGTATTTAGTCTACTTCTTAAATCTTAGACTCTCTGCAAATAGCCTACATTTCAATGGTAGTAGCATTTGGGCTTTATTTTCAGGCTGAAGATAAAAGATGCTGTATGCAGAATACTGTGACCCTGATTGCTATATATCCTTTTTACTTGTTCTATTTAGCTACCAGATACTTGAAACTGTTTCTTAGGGCAGTGCAGTGTACTATTAATGTAAGAATTACGCTTTTTCTCTCAGTCTCTGTGTTTTATATGGCATGAAACACTGTTCAATCATTTTTTTTGCTATAGTTCTATTTCTGCTGATGAACTAACACTACATATCTATTAGGTATTATCTCTTCTCATGGCTCCCACCCTGAAAGGCTTGCACAGTTAGAAGGTCTGCATCCAGTTGGGAATTTTTTTAAATAAAAAGGCCACACTGGTCTACCTTCAATAACAAACTTAACTAAGGTTACTAATTTTCTAAAGTCTTTCTGCTTAAACTGTTTAATTCAGCCGTACTGGGTCAGCAGCACCAAACGTCCCAGCCCTTAAATAAAGCTTCTAATGCTAAAATGTTCTACCAAATTGTACTGTTAAAGTTGCTATATGTGTTTAAAAACAGAACATAGATTAGAATTTAAAGCAAGTCCAAAAGCAAGAAAAAAAAACTCTTACTTTAATCACAGGTTCTGAAGATTCCTCTGGTGTGGTTAAGCCCTGCTCCGTTCACCCTTCAGGCTCACTTCATGCCCCTCCCTGCCCCCTATTTCCACCCACCCCCAGTACCTCTAAATTTATAACCCCTCAGACACACCCCTCCTCCTCATTTGCCAACCATTAACAGAAATTCTTTTATAACCCACCCCTACCACTATCTCCCCACCTACTATTACTCCTTAGTTGCCTACCTACCAGGAGTATATTCCTCTCATTATGTCTCTAATACTTACCAAGTCTTTTAAAATACCACCTACACCCTACCTTTACTAGTCACCCTTTATTCTCTCACATCTATGAAAATCAATCCCTTATAGGATTCAACCATCCCAAACACCTTGCTACCATCCCAATCTTTTCAAACCATTCTGCCCATTCATTCATGTCAATCAACACCAACTCCTTTACCCCTGCTAACACTCACCCTGTTATACCCAGATATGTTAACACCAAAACTAAATACTACCAAAAACTGATAAATTTCTAAAGCTCATAGCTAGTTTGCTGCACACCCTTACTATTGATGGGGATATCCACCCCAACCCTGGGCCACCATCCCTAGACAACACCAACTCTAATCATAACAGCCCAAACATAAGACAAAGCCTAAATAGACTCTTAAACTCACTATTGACTGCCACTTCAACTTTAGAAGCATCAACAATAAGGTCCACAACCTCCATGCCCTCCTGACAACCTACTCCCCTGACATACTTCGTCTCACCGAAACATGGTTAAAACCAACTATGCCAGATAATGAAATTCTACCTCCAGGGTATAATATACTCAGGCTAGATCGTACTACCAGGAAAGGGGGAGGGGTTGCTGTTCTCTGTAAAATTACCCTAAATATTACTCTAGACAACCTTCAACCACCTATATTTAACAAAGCAGAAATTATGATTTCCAAACTACAAATAAATAAAAACAAATGTATAAACATAGTATGTGTCTATATTCCCCCAGGTAATAACTCAGGGACCCTAGAAGACATCCTCTACTGGCTATCCAATGCCTACCCCAAGAGATCATTGTTCTAGGAGGCGTCAATATAGATTGGAATACCTTCACTGCAGACACCCCAACCACCCACGTAAACCTAAATCATTTTACACAAACTATAACCTCCAGTACTAGGATCAGCAAGCCTAACAATAAAGAAAGTATCCCAGAATGGATACTAATTAATAGCCCCCACCACATGTACAAATTAGGTACTCTCCCTGAAGATCTAAGTGACCATTTCTCAACATATACTATTAGGCATAAATCTGAATGTCCACATCTACCCACATATAAAACAATAAGAAATAAAAACTTCAACCATAATAAATTCCTAGAAGAACTTAAATTATGCAATTGGTCAATTCTAAAATAACTACCACTAGATGAGGCAGTAACACACTTTAATAACACATTCCTGGCCATCCTTGACAACCATGCACCTGCACGCTCTATTAGAATTAAAACAAAAGTTGCCCCCTGGCTCACTAAAGAAACCAAACTAAAGATCATCCAAAGAAATAATGTCTGGAACATCTGGCGCTCCTCTAAAGCCCCACAAGTCAACTCAAATTTCGACAATATATGAATGATACAAAAAATCCATATTACTAGACAAAAAAAATATTTCTGCCATCTACAGCAGAAACACCACAACAAGCCACAGAAGTTCTGGGCAGGTATTAATGAACTCCTCCATCCAGGGCAATCCACTACTCCAACCCCCTCAGCCCCTACCCAAAAATCGCCAGAGTCCATTGCCAACACCTTCATCAGTTTCTTCACAGAAACCATCCAGGCCCTTGCTGGCAAACTTAAACCCACTTGTCCTAACACTGAAACCCCTAAACCCAGTGACATTCTCTCCTTTAGCTTCCAAAAAGTTCCAACTTCACTCATTAGAGCCCTAATTAAAAAACTCAAACCAACCACATTTCAGCTGACAATCTCCCTGCAGACTACCTGCAAAAAGCTGCTGATGTCATAGCATACCCTGTCACAATTTTGATGAGCAGAACCATAACTGAAGCCTCTATCCCCTCTATCTGGAAAATATCCCATGTCATACCACTCTATAAAGGTGGCAGCTCGATTGAACTGTCAAACTATAGACCAATAGCTATCCTTTCCCCTCAAGCTAAAGTTATAGAAAAGTGTATTCATAAACAATTCTTACACTACCTTATTCAAAATAATCTTCTGGCCAACTCCCAGCATGGATTTAGACCACAGCACAGTACTACTACAGCCTTCCTCTCCTTTTCTAATGTCATAAATTCCAACCATAACAACAACAAACTATCTTCTGCCCTGTTTCACAATCTTTCCAAGGCCTTTGACATGGTTAACCACCAGCTACTCTTACTTACCCTAAATAAAATATCCCTAAACAACCATGCCATACAATTGTTTCTCTCTTATCTTAGTGGAAGACAGCAGGCTGTCATTTGGCAGGACAAACTCTCCACCCTTCTCCCCATTACCCTTGGTGTCCCTCAAGGCTCCATATTAGGTACCCTTCTTTTCTCCCTCTTTATCAATGACCTCCACACTGTAATCCCAGATGCAACCTGTATACAATATGCTGATGACTCCACCCTGATCTGCTCAGCCTCTACCCCTACAGATCTCCTTATTTTAACCCAGAAAACCTTTAAAACAGTGGAAAACTGGATCTCTAATCAACAGCTGATATTAAACCCTAATAAAACAAAGCTATTGCTCTTCTCCCATACTCGCAAATCCTCTCAACCTTCATTTACTATAACATCTAACAACGGAATCATAATCTCACCAGATATGTATACTAAATTCCTGGGTGTTATAATAGACAACACCCTCAAATATGATATGCATGTAAACCAAACTATTAAAACCATTAATAAAAAACTTGGCTCCCTATACAAAAATAAACCTTTTCTCACCCCTCTAGCTAGGACTGCCATTGCCCGTACCCATCTGCTTTCAACTCTACTCTATGCCTCACCAATACTCACTAACTTGAACAAAACTAATCTCAGCAAACTCTCTAGCTTTACAATCAAATTGCTAGATTTGCCACAGGAACTCCCTACAGGACATACCATTGTCAAAACCTACACCTGTTAGGTTGGCTAGAACTCCCCAGGCTAATTCAATTTAATCAGCTTACTGTAGCATTTAAGGTTATTAACCATCCAGAAAAAACACCCTCCCTTAAAAACATTATTCATCCCTACAAAAATGCTAGGCCTCTTCGTTCCACTACAAAACGTTTCATTCAATCTGTTAAAGCTAACAACCTATCTGGAAAATCTTTGTTTGCAAATTCAGTAGGCAAAACCTGGAATTCGCTTCCATCTGACCATACTCTGAACCCCTCCCTTAATCAGTTAAAAAAAAAATCTAACCCAGTATTTTAAAACTCACTGGTTATGTCCTTGCTCTAACCTTGACTAAAGCCTCATCTACTTCCATATCCCTGCAATTTCTTATTCATAGCAACTAACCTCTTACACTAAAATGTTTGAAAAGAAAAACTGTAATGTCTTTGCAGACACTCTGTATATAGGCTGCACCTATAGGTTTGATAAGAGAAACTGTAACATATTTGTATATATTTCTGTATATAAACTGTTTTCCTCATAAGCTTGAAATGTGAGACTGTAACTTACATATTAATACAATATGTTTGTGCATATACTGTAACTTGCTTGTCTTTATCTGTTTGTAAGTTTGGAGCTTTTCTCCCCGGGCCTCCGCTGAAAATGGACATGTATCCAGTCGGACTATCCTGGTCAACAAATGTAAAATAAAATAAATGCATATGGGGAATTGGGGAGAATGTATCATTAACAAATGCATGAAATGCTTAGTCTATGACTTGCCAAACACATTTTATTTATTTCTATTCCCAGACGACATTCATGCAGTCTCTGCAATACTTTCTGCATGTTATTGAGGTGCTCACTCTCTGCATTCCCAATGATTAATAAATCACCTTGTTACAATATTTTATTTAAATCTTTTAACAAGTTTTCCATTGATCTTTGGAAAAAAAGAAAACGTAGAACTTATTCTGAACTGTAATATTTTATACCAAGTCAAGCCACTGTGCATACTTATAGTTGAAAAAACTACACTGTTGAGCAGAAAAAAAACCTTTATAAATAACACAAAGCTTTCAGGTCAAACACCCTTTCTCAATGCTTAATACAGGTTCACTAAAAATAGAAATTTAAATAGGAGCCAAAAACCACATGACACTTTTGGGCTGCGTGTCATGTGGTTTTTGGCTCCTATTTAAATTTGTATTTTTAGTGAACCTGTATTAAGCATTGAGAAAGGGTGTTTGACCTAAAAGCTGTGTGTTATTTATAAAGGTTTTTTTCTGCTCAACAGTGTTGTTTTTTGCTGATTTTTAATACAGCGGTTGTTTTTTTTTACTTTTTCATACTTATAGTTGCACATTTTTACGTATTTAAGTATACATGTATACTTACAGTTATACATTTATTACAATTGTCATCAAGCAATGTGTGTTTAATAACAGGCACTAAAGTTTTCAGGAACACAATTCCTCCAGTCAGCATGGTCATTTACTCTTCACTCTTTGTACTGGATATATTTCTGTGCTAGCAGCCCAGTTCTTAGGCAACTTAACCCCTTTTACAGCTGAAACAACTGCTTCAGCCAATTTTCTATGCTGTGCATAACTAATAATACTTTATCTTTCAAATATTTAAATCTCGGTGATACCTTTCATTGTGTACAGTGTGCCAGTTCCACTTGAAACATTTCTGTGCACATTTTCAACATGATCTCTACAGATTTGAATTCCTTCTACAAACATTGATTCAGATATTTTATGTTTACAATTTAAAACAAGCTATTGTAGCCAGTTATTCTCAAGCAAAGCAGGACCATCAGCTTTCACCACAGACAATAGCAACTGTTCCTTTTGCATTCTGTACCACTCTGAAGTCATATTCCACCCTAGTATTGAGAAGCACTCCCTAGTTAATGTTTAACAGTTGTTGCTTCATTACTCTCTTTGGAAACAGACAGAAACCCTTTCTCAGAAATAATCACTATCATCAATCTCCACATCATTTTGTTATCGTTTAAACATTTTTTCTTTGCCATTTAACACACAAAACACTGGTATAATTTTGTTCGCTCTTTAAAAACATTGTGTTATTTTTAGGAAAACTTCTATCTTTAATCTGTACATGGAACTGTTTTATTTATTTTTGATACAATGTGCTCATTTATATGCCCCAGCTTTATATAATTATAGCATTTCAGTTCTTTAAAGTTATAGTCTTGTGGGCTATGTTCTTTATTATTTCAATGATATCATAACCTTTGAATTGCAGCCAACAGGTACTTCACACTTCCTGAGCTGTTGTGTTATCTCTGCCTTTCCTTTGCATGTTGAATGCAGTTTCACATTGACTTGGAAATTTTAAATTTGATTCTGATAACAGCTTTCTATGAAAATACCACTAATGAATGTATCCTTTAGTACATAATCTACATCTGTTCCATAGTCACCATTTACTGCACACTGCTTCAACTCAACAACAAACGATGTCACAGTCTGACTGACCTTCTTATTACAAAAAGTAAAAACAAATATTTAGAAATATTTCTAAATAATAAACAATTAAGTTTTATCTCCATTTAAAATTATTTTAATATTTAGATCATTTACAACAAATTCATGTTTCAACTATTTTAATCAAGTGTTACTAACCACCGAAATTTCACTGAAGAATACAAAACCATAATACTAGGTTTAATTAATAAAACCTCATATTTCTTTTGAACCTTTTCACTTGAAAATATATTCACAGAGCATTTCTTGTCCACATAGAATAAGGAAATATGTAACAAGGACAATAATGAATTATTTGAGATGCAGTTTAGAGGTGAGGGCTGATTGGAGTAATTTTTATGACAGTAACATTGTTAACAGAATTTTGGACAAAATTTCAATTATTTTTTCACGCATTATGGTAGGATAATTCTCTTTGTTTCTTTGTGCTTTAGTAAGGATAATCTTGCCACTTCTGTGGTGTTGCTTAGCCAATGCATGCAAAACAATAACCAAAAAATTTAAAAAAAAGATGGCTCTTTTTTATGATTTTTTTGAATAAAGCCACAATTGTTTATGAAAATGAAATGAATACAATCAAAATGAGATAAAAATGGACAACTATTAATTATAAATGTTGACTAAGCTGTCTTTATTGTTGGAAAATATAATAGCTATTAATTTGTGTGATAATGTACTTTATAACAAGATGTTTAAGTTTAGAATCATTTCCAAAATCTATTACAATGACTCAACACACAAAGTATATACCATCAATCATTTATTTTGTTTAGATAGGATTTATATTCTTTAACTGGTTTATAATAGAATCAGTAGTGATTATCTAATATTTGAATATGTTCAAGTGGTAGTCAGTTACATAGTGTGATGAAATAATATGCATGTGCTAGATAAAGTGCTTACTGAAAACTTTAATAAAGTTTTAAAGAAACTGTCCTCTATTATGAGTGGCTTATGTTCTGAATGTCACTTTAAGATTTCAAAAATTTGATTTCATTGCCTAAACTAGGTTTAAAGCAGTGTAAATGTGAAAGCACCAATGAAGTTGTACAATGGCACCACATGCCCTTTAGGAATACCATTCACCATGAAACAATGTTTGGTTGTCTCAATGTGTGCTATCCATAATACTGGAGTTGGCTTAAATTCATCAGTGCTTTCTAAGTTAATCATTTTAATTCATAATTTAATTGTTTTGTTGTTACTTGTTTTGCTGATATTCTTTACTGAGAAAGCATACAAGAGGAATTTATTTCACAAATGCCACACTTATGCTCATTTAGAATTTATATTGCAGCTTGGTTTGTGTTACAGATGCCCAGTACTGCCACAATGACGAAGATCAAAGTTCCGTATGCCACAGTCCTGAACCTGGGTGAATTAGAACTGCTTTAAGCCAGTGTTGTACTTCTAAGCATAACAAGACAGAAATGTCTATTACATGGTTAGGAAGTTCCATGAAATACCTTGGTGTAAGCTTTCCTAACCATGACTCATCACTGGATGTGGATAATCTGCAGTGTCATATGTAAGCTGCTGAATGGCTTGCAGGAGACTCTTTATGTAATAGTTTACCGTTGCATATATCAACAATGATTATTTACACCTGTAAAGTTTCAGCTCTTCCTTTTTTCAAATGTTTTCAGGGCTCAATATGTGATTATGAATAAAAAGATAATTATGTGGTCTCTTAATCACTTCCAGTTAAATGATACTTTCCCCAAATGTATCACTAATATACATCTTGGTTGGAAAGTATTTGTAAAGAAGAATGTTACACTGATATTTCTCAGATTCATATCAATTTGCCAAAAGTAGTCTCAGTAAGTGACGTTTCTTTGAATCAATATTACTAAAAAATACTTTAAGTGATAAAGGAATAAAGCTTTTTCTTTGCAGATGGCAAGCCCTGTGCATCTCCATATATGAAGAGACCTCCCACACCCCTCAAACTTATATATATTAACTCCATGGTGATATAATAGTGGGGAAAAAGGCATCCTCATTGACCACTGAAAGTGATTTACCGTGATATTGCTTGGCAGTAAAACCATATGCTAAGGCTGCCATTGGTGAATTAATTGGCTATCAATCTCTCCCACTATTAGCTACTCTAAAGCATCTGGTGCATCACCCTTCCTTTAATATGCTACCTTTTTTAAATATGTTGTGCAGGTTGGGTTAAAGTTGTCTTTCAGCTATAGCTATAAGACTGACATGTTGCATGGTCCTATCTGAGAACTTCATGGAATACTGGAGATGTTAATGCTCTCTTTGGTGCTCTATCATATCAGCCACTGTTGAGTATTTTCTTTGTACTGTCTCATGGGCAGAGAAGAAGGGCATTATAGTCATGTGGCTACTTATTGTTTCATGCTCAGCATACTTGTTTGTTTTACATGCAAGAATGTGACTGATTACACAGACAAATACATCCCTACAGTTCTCATTCAATGGGAAAAACACATGATACAAGTCTAACTGCTGAGCCTCTAAGAAGTTCCTTTAAAGCTGCTGAAGCTGCAGGCATCGTGGAGGGATGTTCTCTGCTTGAAGCTTCTCAGTAAAGTCTTTGTCATTCATCTGAGAGCCTAATAGCACTTCAGACATTATTTTGTATTTGAGGAACTGTGGTCACCAGCCTTAGATTAGATTTACACCTTAGCAACCTGCTCAACATTAACAGCTAACACTTTTCCTCTACCCAGCCTCCTTTATGCCTACTCAGTACTAACTTACAAGCAAACCAACTAGCCAGACTACAACAGTACCACAATAAAATTGGCAAATTTGCCTTTAACCTTCAAAATAACTGCCACTGCTGCATAGCACTACACCAAATAAAATGACTTGACCTGATCAACACCCTTTTATACCTTTAACTGATAACATTCAAAACCCTTCACTTCCCAGACAATCACCCAGCTATTTTAAATCTATTACAATGGTACGAACCAGACTGATTCTTATGATCCAACAACAAAACCCTACAGTCGCAAAAAAAAAAATCTAAACTCTTGAGGTAATTCACTCTACTCTATGTGACTGAACACTGGAATCATGTTCCAGACTCTGTAAGGAAATGTTGTCTCACCTTAGTTTTTCCTCCTCAGCTGCTGTTTAAATCTAGTAAAATTTCTCCATACATAACTACATGTGCTATTCTTCAAACACACTCATGCACACACACACGTGCATGTCTAAAAGGCTCAGCATTATACTGTTTCTGTAAATATTTATTTATCTCTTTAATATTGAATTAGTAATAGCTTACTGTCCATTTTTACATATCTCCTTTACCTAGGACTATAACCATCTTAACTTCTTTACTGCCAGTACAACTTAAATACTTTGCAATTTATAATCAAGAATTACTTCGGTCTATCTACTACTACTACTGTTTCTAATGCTCTTATCAATACATATGCCAATAATGACTAGGTCAAGCAAAAGTGAGGAGCTCAAACTATAACTTTTATAACTTGAATGAATCGTCTTTGTCTATATTCTAACTCATTCAGAACTTGCTTAGCATTATAACAATGATGTTAAACATATATTGCTACACTGCCATTTAGTTAGTAATATGAAATATCTACAATAATGATTACTTCAGTTGTTTTCATACTTCAGTGTGTGGATCAGATACGATTACTTCATTTGTTTCCATATTTCAAAGTGTCCTATTATTACATCTTGGAGCTCTTCTCCATGGATCTGATCTGAAAAAAAAATAAACAAATTAATAAATATATTTTTAATGCATTTGTGATAAAGTCCTTAATGAGTTACTTATTTCATATTTGCATTTATATATATTACAAATAAGCCTGTGTCTCTTAATAACAGAATGCTAACCAAGACACCGGATATGATCTGTGAGCTAAGGTGGCTGCTGAAAAACATTAATAGACCAGCATACTTAGCAGGTGAACAAATAGTAAATACATAAATAAATATTGTCTTCTAGGCTGAGTCACCGGCTGTTTAATGCTTATGTTGTTAGCATTCTTCTTGCTGTAATGTTAAACAGCTACGCAGTCAGTACACTAGGTTAACATATCTTTTGAGTAATGCACACATAACCAGTGCAGTAACAGCATGTGATGTTTAACAGCAGTTGCTTAACTCTGTTTCTCTTGTCATTGCATAAAACCAATAAAACTATAATAGGTGGGACTCGCAGGACTGAAACATCATTAACACCTTAGTAGTCAGTAAAAGGAAAAAGAACCATCAAGATATAAATATGGAACAATTAAACAAAAAAAATGGTGCAATAATGCAAACATACTACAGAAAGACATGGCTAGCAGCACTTTTGTTTGATTACTTTACTGCATGGTTTCCTGATATGCAAGTAAAAGCAGCCAAACAAACTGAATCCCTTAATCTGATAATATTGTGACTTCATTCAGAAGTCAAATATATTCTTACAGAATGGTATAAACAGAAGGACCCAAATCATAGTTATGTTGTAGTTAGGTGAGAACCATCCCTGTGCTTGGTTTGTTTCCTAGGATCACAAGAGTATGTGTGCAAGGGTGACGTAGCTTGCTGAAGGTCACAGTGTGAATGTGAGTACTGAGGCATAAATAAAGGAATTCAGCAAAGTCAACCAGCAGCATTTATTGTTACATTTTTTGCAGTAGTGTGTTTCTTAACAAAATGAATAGGACTCAGCTGAACACAGTGAAACAGAACCTCTTCATAACAGATTTCATACTTGTTCAGGTAGTGACCATTTAGCTACATGTAATACCATGCTTTGTAACCAAGCAGGAATTGGCCTCATCTGGATTGCTCATCCCTACCAATTATCTTCTTTAATACAAGTGCTCTTTCACTCCACTGCTTAACATCTGCCCCTGATTTAAGATGTCAAATCTCGTCAGACCGCTGGTTAAAAAATCTTGTGGTTTTCATTCATCCATTGCTGGCTTCATTTTTCTAATATTTTATCTGCAAAGCTTGGGAAACTCCACAGAGATGGAAAGACTATTATAGCAAAATAGGAGCTTCTGCTGAAATGATTTTATCCAATTTGATAAACGTTATAGGACTTCCTGCTGAGAAATCATGCCTTACATCTTGCTTACCTCAGACAAATTTAAGTGCCGTATTTAATACTTGCTGATGAGGCAGAACGCAGGCAGATCCAATACAAACTGTTAATTCTGCTTTAGAAGTTAGCTTGCAGCACTGCATAGCAGTTAAATTAAAATGTAAATCAGATGCATCCACACACACACACACACACACACACACACACACACACACACACACACACACACACACACACACACTTTGGGTCCAACTCTCAAAATATCACTTAACTAGACAAAAGCTCCCAGGTCATCTCCAAAATATATTTCTTTTAAGTCTAACTTTAGCAAAGACTAAAAAATGTGCAAGATCTGCAGTAGCTGTATTTTACCAGTTTATTGTTTTTAAACATTACGAGCTTCACTGTGCTCTAAAAAAACTGATTTCTATAGCCATTAACAAGGAACAGAGAAGTTCGATGGGTTTTCTTGTGGATGCAGTGGACATAGGGAGATGCAGACTCCCTGCGAGTTTATTACTTATACAGATATTATTCAGATTGCTTTACAGCCACTTCTGTTATACTGACGTACTTGATATAAAACATCGGTAATCATTTCCACTTCTGTTATACTGACGTACTTGATATAAAACATCGGTAATCATTTCCACTTCTGTTATACTGACGTACTTGATATAAAACATCGGTAATCATTTCCACTTCTGTCATACTGATGAACTTGATATAAAACATCGGTAAACATTTCCACTTCTGTTACACTGATGTACTTGATATAAAACATCGGTAATCATTTCCACTTCTGTTATACTGACGTACTTGATATAAAACATCGGTAATCATTTCCACATCTGTTATACTGACGTACCTGATATAAAACATCGGTAATCATTTCCACTTCTGTTATACTGACGTACTTGATATAAAACATCGGTAATCATTTCCACTTCTGTTATACTGATGTACTTGATATAAAACATCGATAATCATTTCCACTTCTGTTATACTGATGTACTTGATATAAAACATCGGTAATCATTTCCACTTCTGTTATACTGACGTACTTGATATAAAACATCGGTAATCATTTCCACTTCTGTTATACTCACGTACTTGATATAAAACATTGGTAATCATTTCCACTTCTGTCATACTGATGAACTTGATATAAAACATTGGTAATCATTACCACTTCTGTTATACTGACGTACTTGATATAAAACATCGGTAATCATTTCCACTTCTGTTATACTGACATACTTGATATAAAACATTCGTAATCATTTCCACTTCTGTTATACTGACGTACTTGATATAAAACATCGGCAATCATTTCCACTTCTGTTATACTGACGTACTTGATATAAAACATCGGCAATCATTTCCACTTCTGTTATACTGACGTACTTGATATAAAACATCAGTAATCATTTCCACTTCTGTTATACTGGCATACTTGATATAAAATATCGGTAATCATTTTTCTCCCTCCCAAGAAACGCTTAATCAATGTATGCAATTGTTTATCTGCAGTGGGCTTTCATTGTGTGCTCACTGCTATAAGTCATATCTGTCATTCCTGGCAGCCATTTCATTCTTTCCTAACTACTGTTAATTTGACTTTCTTTGTCTTGTACGAAAACTGGTGTGAAATTGCCTGGTTGACGTTTTCAGCGTCTCCTGTTTGACAAAAAATAATAAATCCCTCCGTTTCCTATTATTCTCTAAGAGAGTTAGTTTATCTGCCTTAAGGATACATAAGTTCCCATGGTACCTTTTAAAGTCAAATATGTTAAGCAGGATGTATCAGATCAAGAATCACTGCCCTCCCCGCACTAGCTTGACAGAGCCCATGTTCCCATTTTGGCTAATGTGTTTAGGTATTTTTAGACAGCAGACTGTCTCCAAGATAATGTACAGCCAGCATAAGTCCCCATGAAGTGTTGTATGTCAATGTGCCTTCCACACAGTTACCAGTTATCTGATTAGATCTAGATTACATATAGGGGGTACTACCCCCCACACCAAATGAGACAGCCTTTAGGGAGTTCACCAGTACCTAGGGGGTACTACCCCCAACATCAAATGAGACAGCTTTTAGGGAGTTCAACAGTATCAAGGGGGTACTACCCCCTACACCAAATGAGACAGCCTTTAGGGAGTTCACCAGTACCTAGGGGGTACTACCCCCAACATCAAATGAGACAGCTTTTAGGGAGTTCACCAGTATCAAGGGGGTACTACCCCCTACACCAAATGAGACAGCCTTTAGGGAGTTCACCAGTACCTAGGGGGTACTACCTCCCCACCCCAAATGAGACAGCCTTTAGAGAGTTCTCCAGTGACTAGGGGTACTGCCCCCCATCAAATGAGACAGCTCTTAGGGAGTTCACCAGTACCTAGGGGGTACTACACCCCCCACACACACACACCAAATGAAACAGCCTTTAGGGGGTTCACCAGGGCAAACCTACTTCAGTATGCACATGACCTGTTCAGAATTCCCAACAATGCCCTGCATAGGTTCATAGATGTTTACTAGGCTAACGACCACAAGGGCCTTTTTATGTTTAGCCATGCATCCCAAATCCCTGACAAGGTCTGATACCCTTGATAAGTGTAAGCATGGGCCTGGGAGATGAACCATTTACAGGTTACCTGTTTGCATTAGAGACATAGGTGCCAAACCAGGAATGAATTTCTGGTTTCCCATCCAACTGTCCAAGTTGTACTTGAATTGGGTTAGGGAAGAACTCTGCTTCACATAGATGGGGAGCCTGTTCCATAGATGGGGTAGTCTCCAGGATACATATCTATCTCTCCAGTAGGTCCAATTTATATCACAGGCAAGGCTTAAGTCTTTAGAATGGGTAATTCTGACGCTGCTTGTTTTGTGGATATGCAGCAGGTCCATCACAGTGGGGTGTATGCCAAGCAAATGGAGCCAAATGAGAGGGCTGCTGCATTCTCCTCCAACTTTTAGCAGAACCTAAACAGCTGTATAAAAATGTCACTGCTCATATGCCCTAAATAAACTCATACATTTGTGAATAAATCCCTCTGGTGAAAATCCTATATATTAGCAGCTATATAACAAAAGAAAGAAAAGGATGAAACATTGTAAGAAATCTTCATACCTTATCTTAGACCACACTGAAACATGCCAGCAAGGAACTTAAGAATAATGTTAGAAAATGTAGAGCTTAAGATTACTACACATACCCAAGTAAATTACAAATTATACTGTAATTTTCTGAAAATAAATGAAGATGTCCAATAATACACTGAGATAATCAATAATCATATCACATATTCCAGTCCCAAGAAATAGCTAATATATTAGCATACAGATTTAGTGCTAACTTTTCTCCAGCTACGTATATTGTTATCACTAATATTCATGAAAATTTTGTTTCCCATGAAATCACCATGGAACAAGTCACAGAATCCATGTCAAAGACTAAAGAATAATACTCCCATGGGACCAGACATTTTCTGAGCCTCTATTTAAATTCTTCAGCCACAGCCTACCCATAAAGTTTATGCCTGAGGACTGAAGAATAGCCACTGTGATTCCCTTCACTCAAGGGTGGCCCCTGTACAGATCCAGACAGTTATAGACCTATCGGCTTCACCAGTCATATATGCAAAGCCATGAAAAACATCATAGCAGAACTCAGTCTAGAGTCCAACCCGTTTATTTGTTTGTGAGGGACAGCCTTTGCCTTCTAAATCTAGCGACCTTTTTTAAAAAGGTTACAGAAGTTGAGGACAGTGTTCACTCAGTGGACATTGTATATCTTGATATGGTAAATATCTTTTGACTTTATTCCTCATGCTTGTATTGTTAAAAAAAATTAGAAAGAAGTAATATAAACCGATATGTTATTAGCAGATAACAAACTGGTTATGAGAGAGATCCCAGGTTGTGAAAGTCACTGGTACCCTTTCTCAGTATAAAATTGCAACTAGTGTGGTATCACTGGATCAGTACTATGCAGTCTCCTGTTTGGCATTCATTTTGCAGATATCC